>NW_025534271.1:0-237469 GCF_020615455.1 Coregonus clupeaformis
GGCCATACAGGAGCATATGAGCATGTTGGCTTTTGTGTGTGTGTGTGTGTGTGTGTGTGTGTGAGAGGGAGGGAGGGAGAGAAAGATATAGAGTAAAAGAGAGCTGAGGAGCAAGCGACTCCACAACAACAGATATAGTTAGCGCCTTGTGGACGTAGGCAAGAGTATGGAGAATATGCTCTGCAGGCATGAAGTGCTGTGGACGAAGTTAAAGGATATCAGGCATGGGCTGCATCCCAAATGGCACCCAAAGGACTCTGGTCAAAAGTAATGCACTCCATAGGGAATAGGGTGCCATTTGGGACACAGCCATGGTCTCTTGGTTTCTGCGAACACGTCATACCAGCCAGCCAACAGTAGCACACACACACACCTGTCCCCCTCTCGTCTCCGAGACAGCATGTTCTCTCCTTTTAGGTCCCTTGGCAGGCGGGGTGGAGGGTCGGGGGTGGGGGGGACATGGTCAATGGGGGGTGGGGGGCACAACGTGACTGGACAGAGACGTGCCTGTCATTCTGTTCTGAGTGACTGAGAGGAGTTGGGGGAGTGTATGAATGACAGTGCGATCAGATTGGTCAGAAAGAGACACAAAGATAGGCCTCACTATTTCGTAACTGCTGGTGCCCACTGTGGTGCCCATGTCAACAACCCCAACCCGCCGCCGATCGCCCCCACGAGACCCGATCGCCCCCACGAGACCCGATCACCGCAGTCGACAAGAGAGAGACAGATTGAAATAATCTAGCCTTGAGCTGAGACGAAAAAGAGGAGCAGGAGGAAGAGGAAGAGCAGGGATTCTGAGATCTAAAACCACCAGCAGTTAACATGGAGAACTTTCTGAAGGATAAGGATATCTGGATAGTAGGCAGCGTGTGTCTGGTGGCATCGTTCCTATGGCGACGGATCTGGAATTTATTCACCTACAAGAGGAAGAGGGACAGGAAAACACCCTCCCCAGACATACAGGTACTAGTAGTTTTCTGTCTTTATGGGTTCATTCATACTACTGAGCTGAGCCAAAGTGTACTGTGCTGGCTGGTTTATGCATCCATTATAGTTGCTGAAACCATGCTGGAAAGGACCATGTAAAAATAAAATAGTATGGTGAGGTGTAGGTCAGCATGATAGTGTAAAAAGGGTATATGATTGCAGGGCTTTGTGCACGCTCAGATAGTGCAGGTGTGACTGGTAGAATCTTCTTGCGGAGGTGAGTTTCTGTTCACCTTTTGACCCATCAGATTAGGAAATTTTTGTTAGTGGAGCAAATTCTACACAGGCTGTTTTGTTGTTTTTCATAATTCAGAGATGGTAGAGGATAGAGAGAGAGAAAGTGAAAGTACCAGTTGGCCTGTAGGCGGAAGTGAAGTCTTAAAAGATTACACATTATCACTTTAACAGACTTGTTAATCCATAGCGACTTTGAAATGCATGCTCAAATGGCTTTAACTGTAAAGAGAGCGATAGTTTGTAGTCTTTGTTGTTACATGAAAGAGACTTAGAACAGGTTTCCCCTACACAGAATAAGCCTAGTCCTGGACCAAACATATATTTCAATGAAGATTCTCCATTGAGCATGCTTTGAAATCCAGGACTAGGCTTAAACCGGCCCTTAGTGCTTAGTTTACATTGAGTGGGAGCTCTCTGGCTTGCAGGATCAGTTTCTATGATTCTAGGCCCTAATGGCTAGGAAAGACCAACCTGGTCTCAGAGCATTTTATATTATTCTGTACGTAAATTCTGAGACACTCCTTTAGTACGATATGTTACGTTTGATATGGTTACATAAGACATATGGTTACATAAAGCAAAAATAAAAGGATGGTGGTTGGGTCGGCATATAACGCGAATGTCTAGCAGTCCAAACGTTGCAAGTTCAAATCTCATCATGGACAACTTTCTGATTTTATCTAATTACTACTTACACATTTTTAGCTACTTTGCAACTACTTAGCATGTTAGCTAACCCTTCCCTTAACCCTAACCTTAACCCTTTTAGCTAACCCTTCACCTAACCCTATTCTTAACCCTTTTAGCTTACCCTTCCCCTAACCCTAACCATTTAACCTAACTCCTAAACTTAACTCTAACCTTAACCCTAACCCTAACCCCTAGCCTAGCTAACGTTAGCGAGCTAGGTAATGTTAGCTACCTAGCCACCTAGCTAGAATTCGTAACATATCATACGTTAAGCAAATTTGTAACATGCACAACATATACAAAAGTATGTGGATACCCCTTCAAATTAATGGATTTGGCTATTTCAGCCACACCCGTTGCTGACAGGTGTATAAAATTGAGCACACAGCCATGCAATCTCCATAGACAAACATTGGCAGTCGAATGGCCTGACTGAAGAGCTCAGTCACTTTCAACTTGTCACCGTCATAGGATGCCACCTTTCGAACAAGTCAGTTGGTCAAATTTCTACCCTGCTAGAGCTGCCCTGGTCAACTGTAAGTGCTGTTATTGTGAAGTGGAAACGTCTAAGAACAACAACAGCTCGGTCGCGAAGTGGTATGCCACACAAGCTAACAGAACTGGACCGCCAAGTGCTGAAGCGCGTAACGCATAAAAAAATGACCTGTCCTTGGTTGCAACACTCACTACCGACTTCCAAACAACCTCTGGAAGCAATGTCAGCACAATAACTGTTCGTCGGGAGCAACAAGCCACAAATCACCATGCACAATGCCAAGCGTCGGCTGGAGTGGTGTAAAGTTCGCCGCCATTGGACTCTGGAGCAGTGGAAACGCGTTCTTTGGAGTGATGAATCACACTTCACCCTCTGGCAGTCCGACGGATTAATCTGTGTTTTTGCGGATGCCAGGAGAACGCTACCTGCCCGAACGCAGAGTGGCAACTGTAAAGTTTGGTGGAGGAGGAATAATGATCTGGGACTGTTTGGTTTGGGATACGCCCCTTAGTTCCAGTGAAGGGAAATTTTAACGTTACAGCATACAATGACATTCTACACAATTCTGTGCTTCTAACTTTGTGGCAACAGTTTGGGGAAGGCCCTTTCCTGTTTCAGCATGACAATGCCCCCGGGCACAAAGCGAGCTCCATACAGAAATGGTTTGTCGAGATCGGTGTGGAAGAACTTGACCGGCCTGCACAGAGCCCTGACCTCAACCCCATCGAACACCTTTTGGATGAAATGGAACGCCGACTGCGAGCGAAGCCTAATCACCCACTCATCAGTGCAAATAGTCTGGGTAGCCATTTGATTAGCTGTTCAGGAGTCTTATGGCTTGGGGGTAGAAGCTGTTAAGAAGCCTGGACTGTTAAGAAGCCTTGGCGCTCTGGTACCGCTTGCCGTGCGGTAGCAGAGAGAACAATCCATGACTAGGGTGATGGAGTCTTTGATAATTTTTAGGGCCTTCCTCTGACATCGCCTGGTATAGAGGTCCTGGATGGCAGGAAGCTTGGCCCCAGTGATGTATTGGGTCGTACGCACTACCCTCTGTAGTGCCTTGTGGTTGGAGGCCAAGCAGTTGCCATACCAGGCGGTGATGCAACCAGTCAGGATGCTCTCGATGGTGCAGCTGTATAAACTTTTGAGGATCTGAGGACCCATAACAAATCTTTTCAGTCTCCTGAGGGGGAATAGGCTTTGTTGTGCCCTCTTCACGACTGTCTTGGTGTGTTTGGACCATGATAGTTTGTTAGTGATGTGGACACTAAGGAACTTGAAGCTCTCAACCTGTTCCACTAAAGCCCCGTCGATGAGAATGGGGGCGTGCTCAGTCCTCTTTTTTTTCCTGTAGTCTACAATCATCTCCTTTGTCTTGATCACGTTGAGGGAGAGGTTGTTATCCTGGCACCACACGGCCAGGTCTCTGACCTCCTCTCTATAGGCTGTCTCATCATTGTTGGTGATCAGGCCTACCACTGTTGTGTCATCGGCAACCTTAATGATGAAGTTGGAGTCGTGCCTGGCCATGCAGTCATGGGTGAACAGGGAGTACAGGAGGGGACTGACCACGCACCACTGAGGGGCCCCCGTGTTGAGGATCAGTGTGGCAGATGTGTTGTTACCTACCTTTACCACCTGGGGGCGGCCCGTCAGGAAGTCCGGAATCCAGTTGCAGAGGGAGGTGTTTAGTCCCAGGGTCCTTAGCTTAGTGATGAGCTTTGAGGGCACTATGGTGTTGAACACTGAGCTGTATGAATAGCATTCTCACGTAGGTGTTCCTCTTGTCCAGGTGGGAAAAGGCAGTGTGTAGTGCAATAGAGATCGCATCATCTGTGGATCTGTTGGGGCGGTATGCAAATTGAAGTGGGTCTAGGGTTTCTGGGATGATGGTGTTGATGTGAGCCATGACCAGCCTTTCAAAGCACTTCATGGTTACAGACGTGAGTGCTACGTGTCGGTTGTCATTTAGGTAGGTTACCTTAGTGTTCTTGGGACTACGGTGGTCTGCTTCAAACATGTTGGTATTACAGACTCAGTCAGGGACAGGTTGAAAATATCAGTGAAGACTCTTGCAAGTTGGTCAGCGCATGCTCGGAGTACACGTCCTGGTAATCCGTCTGGCCCTGCGGCCTTGTGTATGTTGACCTGGTTAAAGGTCTTACTCACATCGTCTACGGAGAGCGTGAACACACAGTCGTCCGGAACAGCTGATGCTCTCATGCATGCTTCAGTGTTACGAGCGTAGAAGTAATTTAGCTCGTCTGGTAGGCTCGTGTCGCTGGGCAGCTCGCGGCTGTGATTCCTTTTGTAGTCTGTAATAGTTTGCAAGCCCTTCCACATCCGACGAGCATCGGAGCCGGTGTACTACGATTCAATCTTAGTCCTGTATTGATGTCTTGCCTGTTTGATAATTAGTCGGAGGGCATAGCGGGATTTCTTATGAGCGTCCGGGTTAGAGACCTGCTCCTTGAAAGTGGCTGCTCTACACTTTAGCTCAGTGCGGATGTTGCCTCTAATCCATGGCTTCTGGTTGGGGTATGTACGTATGGTCACTGTGGGGACGACGTCATTGATGCACTTATTGATGAAGCCAGTGAATGAAGTGGTGTGCTCCTAAATACCATCAGAAGAAACCCGGAACATATTCCAGTCTGTGCTAGCAAAACAGTCCTTTAGCTTAGCATCTGCGTCATCTGACCACATCTTTATTGACCGAGTCACTGGAGCTTCCTGCTCTAGGTTTTGCTTGTAAGCAGGAATCAGGAGGTCAGATTTGCCAAATGGAGAGCGAGGGAGAACTTTTTACGTGTCTCTGTGTGTGGAGTTAAGGTGGTCTAGAGTTTTCTTTCCTCTGATTGCACATTCAAGTTTCCCTGCATTAAAGTCCCCAGCCACTAAAAGCGCCGCCTCTGGATGAACGTTTTCCTGTTTGCTTATGGCCTTATACAGCTCATTGAGTGTGGTCTTAGTGCCAGCATCGGTTTGTGGTGGTAAATAGACAGCTACGACAAATATAGATGTAAACTCTCTTGGGAAATAGTGTGGTCTACAGCTTATCGTGAGATACTCTACCTCAGGCGAGCAAAACCTAGAGAATTCCTTAATATTAGATTTCGTGCACCAGCTGTTGTTTACAGATATACACAGACCGCCACCCCTTGTCTTACCGGAGGCGGCTGTTTTATCTTAACGATGCAGCGTAAACCCCGCCAGCTGTATGTTATCCATGTCGTCGTTCAGCCACGACTTGGTGAAACATAAGATATTACAGTTTTTAATGTCCCGTTGGTAGGATATTCTTGATCGGAGCTCATCCATTTTATTATCCAATGATTGTACGTTGGCTAATAGGACTGATGGTAGAGGCAGGTTACCCACTCGCCGTCGGATCCTTACGCGGCACCCGACCTACGTCCCCGATATCTCTGTGTCTTTCTCCTGCGAATGACAGGGATTTGGACCTTGTCGGGTGTCAGAAGTAAATCCTTCGCGTCCGACTCGTTAAAGAAAAATGATTTGTCCAGTACGAGGTGAGTAATCGTTGTCCTGATATCCACAGGCTCTTTTCGGTCATAAGAGATGGTGGCAGAAACATTATGTACAAAATAATTTACAAATAACGGGAAAAAACACACACATTTACATTATATTTACGTCATTTAGAAGACGCTCTTATCCAGAGTGACTTACAAATTGATGCATTCAACTTATGATAGCCAGTGGGACAACCACTTTTTTTTATGGGGGGGTAGGGAAGGTAGAAGGATTACTTTTATACTATTCTAGGTATTCCTTAAAGAGGTAGGGTTTCAAGTGTCTCCCGGAAGGTGGTCAGTTACTCCGCTGTCCTGGCGTCGTGGGGGAGCTTATTCTACCATTGGGGTGCCAGAGCAGCGAATAGCTTTGACTGGGCTGAGCGGGAACTGTGCTTCCGTAGAGGTAGGGGGGCTAGCAGGCCAGAGTTGGATGAACGTAGTGCCCTCGTTTGGGTGTAGGGTCTGATCAGAGCCTGAAGGTAAGGAGGTGCCGTTCCCCTCACAGCTCTGTAGGCAAGCACCATGGTCTTGTAGTAGATGCGAGCCTCAACTGGAAGCTAGTGGAATGTGCGGAGGAGCGGGGTGACATTAGAGAACTTGGGAAGGTTGAACACCAGACGGGCTGCAGCGTTCTGGATAAGTTGTAGGGGTTTAATGGCACAGGCAGGGAGCCCAGCCAACAGCGAGTTGCAGTAATCCAGACGGGAGATGACAAGTGCCTGGATTAGGACCTGTGTCGCTTTCTGTGTAAGGTAGGGTCGTACTCTGCATGACAATGACCCTATGCACACAGCCAAGACAACGCAGGAGAACTTCGGGACAAGTTTCTGAATGTACTTGAGTGGCCCAGCCAGAGCCCAGACTTGAACCCGATCTAACATCTCTGGAGAGACCTGAAAATTGCTGTGCAGCAACGCTCCCCATCCAACCTGACAGAGCTTAAGAGGATCTGTAGAGAAGAATGGGAGAAACTGCCCAAATACAGGTTTGCCAAGCTTGTAGCATCAAACCCAAGAAGACTCGCTTTAATCCATTTTATAATAAGGTTGTAATTTAACAAAATGTGGAAAAAGTCAAGGGGTCTGAATACTTTACGAATGCACTGTATCTGCAGTATGATGATCATGTTTTAGACTCCATATAATCTGTAAATCATAAAGTAGACGTACATTTATTGAATTGTTTTGCTCAATCTGATTGGGTGGGTCTGGCTCCCCAGTGGTTGGACTGATTTAGCGTACTCAGAAAGGAATGAGAGAGAGGGAGGAAGAAGGACACAGCCATAGGTAGAGTGATCAACAAAAAGATGGGTGAATTCTAACTTCCACTTAAGTCAAATTGTCATTTAGTCTCCTATTAACATCAATGCATGACTAAGTGAAAATTAGACTAAGTGGATGTTAGGATTCTTCCCACAGTGAGTAACTAAGTAAAAAAGATACCCAACTGGGTTGCAAAGGGAAAAGAAAGTCGTTAACACCTATAGAGAGGTAAAAAGACAGAGATGGAGAGACAATCATAGTAGAGTGACCAAGCAAAGAGTAAGAAAGAGATATCCAATTTGGGTTGTAAAGGGCAAAGACTGTCGCAGACAGCTACAGTATAGAGACAGGAGCTGAGAGGTTAAAAAAAGAGAGAGTGTGTCTGTGTATGTTAGAGAGAGACTGAGTGAGTGGGTATGTGGTTGGTATGTGTCAGTGGAGAAAGAACACAGCTTAATATGTCAGTATGTGGTTCTGTGAGGTCTGTGCGTGTCATTAGAGTGTCCGGTAATACAGTGTGACTAAAGACACGTTAGTTAAAGGACAAGCTTAACTTCCCTCTCTTTCATTCACTCAGTCATTCACTTACTCTCACTTTACCCAGAAGATGTGAAGATCTCTGTCTGTCCCTCTCTCTTTTCTACTCTCTCTGAATGAGAATTACGTGGGGCCTATTTGGGTCTCAGACCCCCAAAATGCAAAAAGGTCAAACATTGGGGGGTCTCTAAATAATGCTAATTCAACCATTCTCCTATTTGTTTAAAATTCAACTTGTACTGCTACAGTGGTAAACATTAATAAAAGCTTATTCAAATTAAACTAACACCCCACCTCTGTGTCATGGTTCTCAATTCATTTCAATTTCAATTTAAGGGCTTTATTGGCATGGGAAACATATGTTAACATTGCCAAAGCAAGTGAAGTAGATAGTAAACAAAACTGAAATAAACAATAAATATTAACAGTAAACATTATACTCAGACGTTCCAAAAGAATAAAGAAATGTCAAATGTCATAGTATGTATATACAGTGGGGAAAAAAAGTATTTAGTCAGCCACCAATTGTGCAAGTTCTCCCACTTAAAAAGATGAGAGAGGCCTGTAATTTTCATCATAGGTACACGTCAACGATGACAGACAAAATGAGAATTTAATTTTCCAGAAAATCACATTGTAGGATTTTTAATGAATTTATTTGCAAATTATGGTGGAAAATACGTATTTGGTCACCAACAAACAAGCAAGATTTCTGGCTCTCACAGACCTGTAACTTCTTCTTTAAGAGGCTCCTCTGTCCTCTACTCGTTACCTGTATTAATAGCACCTGTTTGAACTTGTTATCAGTATAAAAGAGACCCGTCCACAACCTCAAACAGTCACACTCCAAACTCCACCATGGCCAAGACCAAAGAGCTGTCAAAGGACACCAGAAACAAAATTGTAGACCTGCACCAGGCTGGGAAGACTGAATCTGCAATGGGTAAGCAGCTTGGTTTGAAGAAATCAACTGTGGGAGCAATTATTAGGAAATGGAAGACATACAAGACCACTGATAATCTCCCTCGATCTGGGGCTCCACGCAAGATCTCACCCTGTGGGGTCAAAATGATCACAAGAACGGTGAGCAAAAATCCCAGAACCACACGGGGGGACCTAGTGAATGACCTGCAGAGAGCTAGGACCAAAGTAACAAAGCCTACCATCAGTAACACACTACGCCGCCAGGGACTCAAATCCTGCAGTACCAGACGTGTCCCCCTGCTTAAGCCAGTACATGTCCAGGCCCGTCTGAAGTTTGCTAGAGTGTATTTGGATGATCCAGAAGAGGATTGGGAGAATGTCATATGGTCAGATGAAACCAAAATATAACTTTTTGGTAAAAACTCAACTCGTCGTGTTTGGAGGACAAAGAATGCTGAGTTGCATCCAAAGAACACCATACCTACTGTGAAGCATGGGGGTGGAAACATCATGCTTTGGGGCTGTTTTTCTGCAAAGGGACCAGGATGACTGATCTGTGTAAAGGAAATAATGAATGGGGTCATGTATCGTGAGATTTTGAGTGAAAACCTCCTTCCATCAGCATTGGCATTAAAGATGAAACGTGGCTGGGTCTTTCAGCATGACAATGATCCCAAACACACCGCCCGGGCAACGAAGGAGTGGCTTCGTAAGAAGCATTTCAAGGTCCTGGAGTGGCCTAGCCAGTCTCCAGATCTCAACCCCATAGAAAATCTTCGGAGGGAGTTGAAAGTCTGTGTTGCCCAGCGACAGCCCCAAAACATCACTGCTCTAGAGGAGATCTGCATGGAGGAATGGGCCAAAATACCAGCAACAGTGTGTGAAAACCTTGTGAAGACTTACAGAACTTTTGACCTGTGTCATTGCCAACAAAGGGTATATAACAAAGTATTGAGAAACTTTTGTTATTGACCAAATACTTATTTTCCACCATAATTTGCAAATAAATTCATAAAAAATCCTACAATGTGATTTTCTGGATTTTTTTTCCCTCATTTTGTTTGTCATAGTTGACGTGTACCTATGATGAAAGTTACAGGCCTCTCTCATCTTTTTAAGTGGGAGAACTTGCACAATTGGTGGCTGACTAAATACTTGTTTTCCCCACTGTATACAGTGTTGTAACAATGTGCAAATAGTTAAAGTACAGATGGGAAAATAAATACACATTGATATGGTTGTATTTACAATGGTGTTTGTTCTTCACTGGTTGCCCTTTTCTTGTGGCAACACGTCACAAATCTTGCTGCTGTGATGGCACACTGTGGTATTTGACCCAGTAGATAAGGGAGTTGATCAAAAATGGGTTTGTATTCGAATTATTTGTGGATCTCTGTAATCTGAGGGAAATATATGTCTCTAATATGGTCATACAGGCAGGAGGTTAGGAAGTGCAGCTCAGTTTCCACCTCATTTTGTGGGCAGTGTGCATATAGCCTGTCTTCTCTTGAGAGCCAGGTCTGCCTACGGCGGCCTTTCTCAATAGCAAGGCTATGCTCACTGAGTCTGTACATAGTCAAAGCTTTCCTTAAGTTTGGGTCAGTCACAGTGGTCAGGTATTCTGCCAATGTGTACTCTGTTTAGGGCCAAATAGCATTCTAGTTTGCTCTGTTTTTCTGTTAATTCTTTCCAATGTGTCAAGTAATTCTCTTTTTGTTTTCTCATGATTTGGTTGGGTCTAATTGTGTTGTTGTTGTTGTCCTGGGGTTCTGTGGGGTCTGTTTGTGTTTGTGAACAGAGCCCCCGGACCAGCTTACTTAGGGGACTCTTCTCCAAGTTCATCTCTCTGTAGGTGATGGAAGGTTTGGGAATCGCTTCCTTTTAAGTGGTTATAGAATTTAACGGCTCTTTTCTGGATTTTGATAATTAGCGGGTATCGGCCTAATTCTGCTCTGCATGCATTATTTGGTGTTTTTCGTTGTACACAGAGGATATTTTTGCAGAATTCTGCATGCAGAGTCTCAATTTGGTGTTTGTCCCATTTTGTGAATTCTTGGTTGGTGAGCGGACCCCAGACCTCACAACCATAAAGGGCAATGGGTTTTATAACTGATTCAAAAATTTTTAGCAAGATCCTAATTGGTACTGTATGTCGATTTTTATGTTCCTTTTGATGGCATAGAAGGCCCTTCTTGCCTTGTCTCTCAGATCGTTCACAGCTTTGTGGAAGTTACCTGTGGCGCTGATGTTTAGGCCGAGGTATGTATAGTTTTTGTGTGCTATAGGGCAACGGTGTCTAGATGGAATTTGTATTTGTATTCCTGGCAACTGGACCTTTTTTGGTGCTGTTTTCACCCGGAGGAGTTCTCTCTCTTCCGGCCTCTCTCTGGTGTCTCTGCACTGGTGTACCGGACACCAACGCAGCGATGAGCTCTGGGGCCCCGATAAACCATTTTGACAGTAACCATCCATATGTACTAGGAAGCTAAGTTTTTATTTCTTTGGCTTCAGGAATGTGACTGAAAAAGTGCCTCAGGCTTTGACAAAGAAAACATTTAACTGATTGAAATTGGATATCGGTGAACAAATGCCATGGTCAAGGCTACGACGGTGCCAGTGTAATGAATGAAGCTTACTTAGGTGTTCAAAAGTGCACATCAGAGCCTAATGCTTCTTAGGTAGTTCTTTATGAGTTTTAGTTCAGAAAATTATTTGGGCAACTTGTGTGGTTGCAATATCAACATTCCCTCATCTCTGGTATGTGTTGGCATGCATTATTCAAGACTAAATTTAAATTGTGTGCAGCACAATGTCTCAGGAAAGACTGTCTGGGTTGGCGATATTCAGTATAGAAAACAGTCGGGGCCACTACCTGGACCTACAGGCCATGTTGAAAACATTTGCACACAAAAAAGGAGGACTTCAGGAGACATGGGGAGTCTCTCAAGTTAGATTCAATTTGATTTTATTTAATTTACCTTGAATATTGCAGCCCATTTGTGTAGGCTATTAGCCCGACAAAATTTGCTGAGTTCAACAATAAATAGAGGCTGAATCTATCCTCAATCTGACTACTTCTTTCCTCATTGTTAGGCTATTTGATGTGTATTATTATTTATTTTTTAATAAATAGCAGCTAAATAGTAATAGCTCTGTAAAAGTCACCATTGGTACATCACCTAGATTTGAAGTCAACAGAGGAGTGAGGCAAGGTTGCCCAATTAGTCCATTCCTCTACCTCTTGACAGCTCAGATTTTTACATCTACTAGTATCCCGGAATTCCTTTACAGGTATTAAGATAGATGAAGAGAAATTAAGATATCCAAATTGGCAGATGATACCACTATTTTTCTTTAAAGCCATTTGGAAGTTTCTCTAGCCCTTGATGTAATTACAACTTTTTCAAAGATCTCAGGTTTAAATCTGAATTTGAAAAAGTGTGACATTTTAGCACTGAAAGGTACTGATATCAATGAAGCTTGCAGTATTCCAGTCAAAGACACAGTTACTTATTTAGGAATAAAAATTACAAAAGAAAAGGAGAGAATGAAGAACCTTAATCTTTCCACAGTTGTCTCAGCTATAAAAAAAAATAAGTCAACTCATGGTTAGGCAGAGATTTGTCCATTCAAGGAAGAGTTTTGCTGACTAAGGCTGAAGGCTTGTCTAGAGCCTCTTATGTGTTCTGCTGTCTTGACAGTCCGGAATCTATTTGCTCACAATTAGATAAGACACTGTTTAACTTTATATGGAAAAATAAACCTCACAAAGTGAACAAAAATATGTTCTTACAAACACTGTGTGAGGGCGGTCTTAATGTATTGGACTTCACTACTTTTAACCAAGTCTTAAATAATTCTAGGATAAAGCATTACTTTAAGGACCCAAACAGCTTTTGGTTTACAATACCAAATCTTATTTTCAATACATTTGGTGGCTTAAGTTTCCTTTTGCAATGTCCTTATGCAGTTGAAAACCTTCCTGTTAAACTGGCTGATTTCCACAAACAAATGCTTAATTGTTGGTCCCTTCTATACAAACATAATTGTTCCCCTCAGAAGTATGTTATATGGAATAATCTTGTCATAAAATATAAAAACAAGTCACTGTTTTTAGAACATTGGTTTAGGAGGACATTTTACTGCTCAACCCAGATGGACATCTACTCATTCAAGGGATTTTCTGTATTTTTACTATTTTCTACATTGTAGAATAATAGTGAAGACATCAAAACTATGAAATAACACATATGGAATCAAGTTGTAGCCAAAAAAGTGTTAAACAAATCAAAATATATTTTATATTTAAGATTCTTCAAATAGCCACCCTTTGCCTTGATGACAGCTTTGCACACTCTTGGCATTCTCTCAACCAGCTTCATGAGGTAGTCACCTGGAATGCATTTCAATTAACAGGTGTGCCTTCTTAAAAGTTAATTTGTGGAATTTATTTCCTTCTTAATGCGTTTGAGCCAATCAGTTGTGTTGTGACAAGGTAGGGGGGGGTATACAGAAGATAGCCCTATTCGGTAAAAGACCAAGTCCATATTATGAAAAGAACAGCTCAAATAAGCAAAGAGAAACTACAGTCCATCATTACTTTAAGACATGAAGGTCAGTCAATACGGAACATTTCAAGAACTTTGAACATTTCTTCAAGTGCAGTTGCAAAAACCATCAAGCGCTATGATGAAACTGGCTCTCATGAGGACCGCCACAGGAATGGAAGACCCAGAGTTACCTCTGCTGCAGATGATAAGTTCATTAGAGTTACCAGCCTCAGAAATTGCAGCCCAAATAAATGCTTCACAGAGTTCAAGTAACAGACACATCTCAACATCAACTGTTCAGAAGAGACTGCGTGAATCAGACCTTCATGGTCGATTTGCTGCAAAGAAACCACTACTAAAGGACACCAATAAGAAGAAGAGACTTGTTTGGGCCAAGAAACACGAGCAATGGACATTAGACTGGTGGAAATGTGTCCTTTGGTCTGGAGTCCAAATCTGATATTTTTGGTTCCAACCGCCGTGTCTTCGTGAGACGCGGTGTGGGTGAACGGATTATCTCCGCATGTGTATTTCCCACCGTAAAGCATGGAGGAGGAGGTGTGGTGGTGTGGCAGTGCTTTGTTGGTGACACTGTCTGTGATTTATTTAGAATTCAAGGCACACTTAACCAGCATGGCTACCACAGCATTCTGCCCATCTGGTTTGGGCTTAGTGGGACTATCATTTATTTTTCAACAGGACAATGACCCAACACACCTCCAGGCTGTGTAAGGGCTATTTTACTAAGAAGTAGAGTGATGGAGTGCTGCATCAGATGACTTGGCCTCCACAATCCCCCAACCTCAACCAAATTGAGATGGTTTGGGATGAGTCGGATGACAGAGTGAAGGAAAAGCAGCCAACAAGTGCTCAGCATATGTAGGAACTCCTTCAAGACTGTTGGAAAAGCATTCCAGGTGAAGCTGGTTGAGAGAATGCCAAGAGTGTGCAAAGCTGTCATCAAGGCAAAGGTTGACTATTTGAAGAATCTCAAATATAACATATATTTCGATTTGTGTGACACTTTTTTGGTTACTACATGATTCCATATGTGTTATTTCATAGTTTTGATGTCTTCATCAAAACTATGAAATTACTGCTGCTCTTTAATTATTTGTTACTTTTATTCCGTATTATTTGATGTTGTATTTTTTCGTGTGATTTGTTTTGGCATTCCTTCTTAAAACTGCATTGTTGGTTAAGGGCTTGTAATTAAGCATTTCACTGTAAGGTGAATACATGTTGTATTCGGCGCATGTGACAAACACAATTTGATTTGATTTGATTTGATTCACTATTATTCTACAATCTAGAAAATAGTAAAAATAAAGAAAAACCCTTGACTGGTAGTGTACATACAATGAGTTTTTAACAATGTATGAGCTCCCTGTCTCACCAAAGGAATATACAATGGTGTGTAAAGCAATACCAGATGGTGTTCTAAAACCCTTATGAAATAAATAGCAAAATATTGGTGGAACTTGCAATATGTTGTAAATTGGCCAAAGGTATGGACTTTATCATATAAATATGTGCTCACAAACAAAGTGAAGGACACACTCTTTAAAATTTGATATTACCCGTCCAACTAAAATATTAGTAAATCAGTGGAAGCTCCTCAGTGAATTTCATAAAAATAAAAATGGTAAAACGTTAAGAAAGTTATCCTTTTTAGATATACTAAATATAATCACATGTCCCCAAATAATTGATTAAAACAATGAAGGTCTACAGTAGCCTCAACAGCACTCTGTAGGGTAGCACAATGGGGTAGCCGGAGGACAGCTAGCTTCCGTCCTCCTCTGGGTACATTGAATTCAATACAAAATCTAGGAGGCTCATGGTTCTCACCCCCTTTCATAGACTTACACAGTAATTATGACAACTTCCGGAGGACGTCCTCTAACCTATCACAGCTCTTGCAGCATGAACTGACATGTTGTCCACCCAATCAACAAATCAGATAATGAATCTATTACTGAAAGCATAAGCTACAGCTAGCACTGCAGTGCATAACATGTGGTGGGTAGTTGACTCAAAGAGAGAGAAAGACAATAGTTGAACAGTTTTTAACAAATTAATTTCTTCCAAAATGAAGGAGAAGCAAGAGCGAGATAGAGAGAGAGATTGTCAGAGATCAGTTTTACTTAATTAGCTAGCAAATGCAGCTTGCTAGTTTAGCCTACTCAAACACCCTGCTCAAACAGAGGGATGCTATATTAGCTAGCTGGCTATGACTATCCAACACAACATTGGAACTCTTTCAAGTCAAGGTAACCTTTTGGTTTTACAAATGTATTGCCACCGGGGCCCGCCGGTGTAGCTGCTTACTGACTGTAACGTTACTGCATGATTGTAGTGGGTTTACTAAAGCGTTAGTTCTATTATATTGACTATGACGTTACTTTAGCTAATATGGTGACAATGATGTAGGCTATGTGTAGCAGTTATGATATGGTTTGGCTTGGAAAGGTTTTTTCGCCTGGTCACATACAGCTGATGTGTTGTGCATTGAAGTCCACAAGCGAAGGGACAAGGTGAAAGGAGGAGAGAGCATAGATGCGAGAAGGAATACAACGTGGCTGTCATGAAAGTGAACTGTGTTTACGCCTGATCAGGGGTGTATTCATTCTGCTTATTCTGTTGAAAAATGTTTCTTAAATGGAAGCAAATGAAACAAAACGGGGATTAACATAATTTTATTTGTCCAATAAAAACTATTGTTTGCAACTGTTGGGCTAATGATTACACCAAATATCAGCTAGATTCAGGCAAGAGCTTGCAATGCGGTATTGAATGTGTCACTGTCTGTCACCTCAAATATTTATCTCAACCTGTGTGCACCTCCGTTGTACACTTTCATTCATAGGCTAGGTTTTAGCAACCTCATTATGGTATAGTGAAAATGTGAGTATCTTGTAGTAGCCTAAACCTATCGCTGTTACATTGAACTGGGTGAATGGAATATGAATGACAGTCATCCAATATGCTGTAATAGAAATAAGGCCATGCTCATTAAAAAAAGTAATTATTCCCTCATCTTAAACGGCACTGACCGCCACTGTTGTAAATATGTTAGAAATGTTGATGAGAAATGTACATTTTGTCAATCTGGGATAGAATCACTTGTTTTTCCCAATGTGTGTATGTGACTATGTTCTGGGTGGATCTTCAGCTGGACTTGGGTAAAATATTTAGTAGGGACATCCATCTGCAAGCTTGTGATGTTCTTTTTGTTTTTGATAGTCCAAGATTCTCAACTAACAAAAAGTATGTGATACATTTGATATAATTCTTGCTAATTATCAGATCCATAAAATTACATTTGTAAGGAAAAAAACATCTTATTCAATATTTTTAAAGGTAGAATAAAATAATTACTTTGCCACATTGAATAGTATGCTCTGTAAGAATGAGAAAGTGTTGAAATAAATTGATACTCTTAAGCTTTTCACATTTCTTTGAATGTAAAAACCTTGTATGTGTTTCTGTTTGTAAAGAAGGATGTATAGATTTTTGTAACACATCTCAATTTGTTTTCTTCAAAATTTATGGAATTTCAATAATAAAATAATAATAAAATAAATAGCAGCTAAATACAGTGGCTTGCGAAAGTATTCACCCCCCTTGGCATTTTTCCTATTTTGTTGCCTTACAACCTGGAATTAAAATAGATTTTTGGGGGGTTTGTATCAATTAATTTACACAACATGCCTACCACTTTGAAGATGCTAAATAAATTTTTTTGTGAAACAAACAAGAAATAAGACAAAGAAAACAGAAAACTTGAGCGTGCATAACTATTCACCCCCCAAAGTCAATACTTTGTAGAGCCACCTTTTGCAGCAATTACAGCTGCAAGTCTCTTGGGGTATGTCTATAAGCTTGGCACATCTAGCCATTTTTCAAGGCAAAACTGCTCCAGCTCCTTCAAGTTGGATGCGTTCCACTGATCTACAGCAATATTTAAGTCATACCACAGATTCTCAATTGGATTGAGGTCTGGGCTTTGACTAGGCCATTCCAAGACATTTAAATGTTTCCCCATAAACCACTCAAGTGTTACTTTAGCAGTATGCTTAGGGTCATTGTCCTGCTGGAAGGTGAACCTCCATCCCAGTCTCAAATCTCTGGAAAACTGAAACAGGTTTCCCTCAAGAATTTCCCTGTATTTAGCGCCATCCATCATTCCTTAAATTCTGACCAGTTTCCCAGTTCCTGCCGATGAAAAACATCCCCACAGCATGATGCTGCCACCACCATGCTTCACTGTGGGGATGGTGTTCTCGGGGTGATGAAAGGTGATGAGAGGTGTTGGGTTTGCGCCAGACATAGCCTTTTCCTTGATGGCCAAAAAGCTCAATTTTAGTCTCATCTGACCCTTCTTCAATATGTTTGGTGAGTCTCCCACATGCCTTTTGGCAAACACCAAACGTGTTTGCTTATTCTTTTCTTTAAGCAATGGCTTTTTTCTGGCCACTCTTCCGTAAAGCCCAGCTCTGTGGTGTCTACGGCTTAAAGTGGTCCTATGGACAGATACTCCAATCTCCGCTGTCGAGCTTTGCACCCCCTTTAGAGTTATCTTTCATCTCTTTGTTGCTTCTCTGATTAATGCCCTCCTTGCCTGGTCTGTGAGTTTTGGTGGGTGGCCCTTTCTTGGTAGGTTTGTTGTGGTGCCATATTCTTTCCATTTTTTAATAATGGATTTAATGGTGCTCTGTGGGATGTTCAAAGTTTATGATATTTTTTTATAACCCAACCCTGATCTGTACTTCTCCACAACTTTGTCCCTGACCTGTTTGGAGAGCTCCTTGGTCTTCATGGTGCCGCTTGCTTGGTGGTGCCCCTTGCTTAGTGGTGTTGCAGACTCTGGGGCCTTTCAGAACAGGTGTAGATATACTGAGATCATGTGACAGGTCATGTGACACTTAGATTGCACACAGGTGGACTTTATGTAACTAATTATGTGACTTCTGAAGGTAATGCACCAGATTTTATTTAGGGGCTTCATATTAAAGGGGGTGAAATACATATGCACATACCACTTTTCCATTATTTATTTTGTATAATTTTTTTTAACAAGCTATTTTTTTCATTTCACTTCACCAATTTGGACTATTTTGTGTATGTCCATTACATGAAGTCCAAATATAAATCCATTTAAATTACAGGTTGTAATGCAACAAAATAAGGAATACTTTTGCAAGGCACTGTAGCAGCGCTAATATGGTATATAGCTATAGATAGTACACTGCATAATGAAACAATCCCTTGTAAGCTAGGGTTTTGAGGGTTGACTGACTATTATTTGGTTTTAATAGACTGGTTTTACGCACAACAACCTTCTACCTAACTGGTAGAGAGCGAGAGAATGGCTCATGTCATGTAGGTTCAGGTAGCCTATGTAGGACAGTTTTATTTTCAACAAAATCTATTGGTAGCTGATTGCTGTTGCATTGAAACTTTATTTTACAATCTGCTATGTTTGAATTCCCAACTTTATTTACTGAACAAGTCATGAAATTATTTCCACCAGCCAGCAATTGCGACACCGTGTATAGCTTTGTGCAATGTTAGGCTTAACATGAGAAAATGATAGGCCCACTAATAAACATTTATTCATTAGCTAAAGAAAAGCTATACATGCCCTGGCACCACAGTAAGCGTATTATCGATTCAATAGACATGCAGCCGCATAGACATGTCACAATTTCAGAACTATAGACATAGACAGCACCATAGACAGTGATTGGTAGTCTACACTTTGTGGGGGGGGGCTCGAACTCCGACCTTGCGGGGGTCCAGAGAAACTGCGTTACGCCAGTGTGTCTCTGGTGTCTGGTAATGAACTGTTTGCATAACTCATTAGTAACGCAGATCAGCCTGGCACCTACTGGGCTTGCTGCTTGACACATAGTCAGAACTCAGAGCACATATAACATAAGCACAAGGATGCACATGCAAACAGATGCACCCTGTGCAGACGCACATAAAGGCAATCGTATACACACATATAGAAACAGGTGCCTTTATCGCTTACTATGTATGTAGTCTTGCAGTATCTCATGCAATAGATTGGAATGGTTACAAACTGTGGCAGTTGTGTTTTGTGTGTGTGAAAATGAGTGTGTTTAGTAGCTCTTGCCTGTGGCCTATCCATCTGTGGTTGTGTATGTGCGTGTGCGAGTGTGTCATTAGAGCTGGGACTCCCCCTGGGTCTCCCTAATGACCCGGAGTCATGTGACCAGCCCAGCTGCATCCCATGTCTCCCTAAGGCGAATGATAGAGAGATGGGAAGGGAGGGAGGGAGGGGCAAACATACCGAGTGAGTGTGAAGGAGAGGGAGATTGTGGGAGAAGTAGAAGCTAGGGAGACATTTTGAGGGTTTTGAGGGAGGGAGGGGGGGAAGGGAAGGGAAGGTGAGTGTAAAAGGGGCAGAAGACTGTCTATTTCTTACATCACCCATGTAGCACTGGACACAGAGGAGGGAAGATGGGAGGAGGAAAGAGAAGGAAGAGCAGGGAGAGAGGGAGGAGAGGAAAGGGTTGAATTGAGCTTTTGACTGACATGCAATCTCAGCAGGTAGTTAAAGAGCTATTCCACTGCAGTCCCACTTTATGGGCTGTCAGCGCGTTGGGCTTTTAAAGACTGAGATAGACAGATAGATTTGAAAGACAGACCGAGAGAAGAGACAGAGATAATTCAGAGAGGACAGGGATATACAAGTAGACATCAGTGGACATGGACAAGCGATCCCACTTCGCAAAAACTGTTATTAATGCAAGGGCATTTATTTGATATTTTACCCAATTTTTAACCTAAATCCAATGACATGGTGAAATGTTTTGTTGATTTTACATTTAATTCACGTTAGTTGAAAACTCAACCAAATGTAAATCAAAACTAGATGTTGAACTGACATCTGTACCCAGTGGGATGTTTGTATTCTATTGTATTCTACTTTTATTCAACCACTTGACCACAGAGCCAATCCCAACCCAACTATACCCCTCTGATGTATGATTGGTTGGCAACACATCCAGGGAAACCAATGGATTACCATGTTCATACATGATTCAGTCAGTGTGACTGATGAGGCCAGTTCTGTAGCCTCCTGAAGGGTTTGTATGTTTCTCCTGATCTCTAGTGGTCAGGGAAGGAAGGACAGGAGTAACTCCATTAAAATAGAATCCCAATTCTAATTCTGAGTAACCCTCTCTGACTCTGAGGACCAGTAGCAGTGGAGATCAGTGATGGTTCTTGACTATTTCCAGCTAATTAGCTACTGTTTGATTGACATTTAAGATTCACTTACAGGTGAGAACCAGGATAGAGTATGCTGACTTGCATTAGACTGTCCTTTGAGGACTGCTTGGCGGTAGTTTGTAAAGTTAGGTATGTGCAGTACGTTTCTAAATAATTCCCTGTTATGAGTTTGGTATGTGTTTGGTTTTTAAGTATCTCAAGTTTCACAAGTGGTAACTGAGGATGGCTGGAGTTATTACTCTTTTAACACCCTGGCCTTCTCAGTGTGGCCTTGGTCTGTGTGTGTAAGCGCGTGTGTGCGTGCATGTGTCGGCACTAGGAGGAGAAATCAGTCCCATTGCTCATACCACAGGGTCAGAAGGCACCGTTTACCCAGAATACCCGGCTCATGGGTACTTATTTTCCGAACAGTTGTCTTGAAGGCATAAGCAAAGTTACATAATATAATCCTGGAAACCAGTAACACACCATTTACACACCCTTTCCACCGGCCCTAATCCCCTGTAAGGGTCTGAAACTAGGAAGTCATGTGTGTGTGTGTGTGTGTGTGTGTGTGTGTGTGTGTGTGTGTGTGTGTGGCCAATTTAGTGTGTAGCCTATCGGTCAGCGAGCAGCTCGCAAAGCTGACATCACTAACTACCTCTACATGGAAACAATCTCTCAACTAAACCAGGTTCTGAGGTCATTCAGACATTCAGAATGAAGGAGTGAGAGAACGGGTCATATCTGGACGTCACTGACACAGTCCAGTCAGCATGACCATGAAAGGACATACCGATACATACTAGTAACAAACAGACCAACATAAACAAGCCAGTGACACATAACGTCAGGCTTGAGAGACGGTATGTGGGTTGAGGGGTCTAGTGTACAGGACATGATAGGCTTGATAGGTGTGTGGGGTGTGTTTGTTTTGAGTCTGATAATTTGTCCACTCTTACTCTCTCATTCTCTACCTTCACATTCTAGACAAGTCATCTACCAGATGGGTGTCCCAACAATGGCTATAAATGTATTGTAGCTTGTGGCTAAGCTATGCTACGCTATCTCCTATATGTAACCTGAAACTGAATTCTAAATATGTAGCAAGTGGCTATGCTAAGCTGTCTCATACTGTGTAGTCTGAACCTTCTATACAATGTAACAGATACCTTTATTTTAGCACGGCTAGCTAGTGGGGCTTAATTCTATTCCTCTTCATTTGAGGCTATTATTGTAGCCTTGGGTTTGGGCTGATCTATGCTCCCAGTCCCTCCTCCCATGTTGTGAACTCAGTCTATTACTGTGGGATGACTGAGAGGATAGCTGATGGCGTATAGTGTTACAGGATGGTGTGCAGAATCAGATGATCTAGATTAAAATAACCATTGTGTATTGACTTTGTCTCTGGGTCTTGATGAGTAACCCTGGTTTAGTTTCCCTGGCACTGTTTCCACATGCTAACATTTTAGCATTTGTGGCATAAATCCGATTCTAGTCATAGGACCGATATTAGCATCATGTCCAAATCATCCAAAAGTATCTCAAATTGATTGTGAAGCTCAACAAAGTCACTTTTAGATCATGTGAACATGATATGCGAAAAATGCTAATATCTGTCCGATGGATTTGTGCCATGAATGCTCAAACGTTAGCATGTGCAAACAATGCCAGGGAAACTAAACCAAAGCATTGATTGCTGTCATACCTTGTCCATAGACTGCTTACGGGCTAAGGAAACCAATATGTAATTTTGTAATTTGGGTGAACTATCCCTTTAAGTAAAGAAGTTGGAAACCTACTCAGCCTCTCTTGTCTGTTATTAATTGTTGTATTCACTCAGCAGTTATACTATTTGTCTTATCATAGTTGCTCAATTTGAACTTTGAAGGTCTGAATGGGAATCAGGCCTCGAGACGAGGCACTGAGATCAGTGGAAGGCAGGCTCTCCAGGAAAGATTTGACCCTGGAAATGGTCGGTTGGCATTTGGAGAGGTTCAGAAATACCCCCGATGTGTAGTGTGTGTAACAGAGGTTCAGAAGAGTTAATAGAGTCTAAGTGGCCTTGCGTGCGCTCCCACCTGTTACCGCATACAACACACACACACACACACACACACACACACACACACACATACCCACACACACACGAACAATGTGAGAGCAACAACTTACACACCAACCAAGACATTAAAGAATCCATTTCCTGTGTTCAAACCAACAGGGTTCAAATGGTCAGAACTGTCCCTCGCTATTTTCACTCTTCACCACAGCGGCTGTTTGAATTTCAATTTTTTTGTCTTTGGATGTTGGCTGATTTGTTTTTTTAGACGTGGCTTGTGTTTCAAAAGAACATTCTCAGGATTGTGACATCTGACTGGAAGCTTTTGAAGCGTCTCAGATGTCACACAGATATCCCTTGCATCCCCTCTCCGCACCCACCAGTGCTCAACCCCCAGCCTCTAGTGACCATCACTAGCCACTCACCACTGTGAGGTTCTGACGTCTGATTCGGGCTGCACTGTATTTCGGAGGACATCCTCTATGCCCCATTCTATTCTTAAAACTCTCCCTCTGTCGAGCTGTGTAGAGAAAAGGACTGACTGGCACCTCTCTCTGTCCTCTGTATCTCTTCACAGTCTCCTCTGACTGTACATTATTTTAATTTCATTGTTCTTCGTAAACAAGCTGGAACTGGACTTATTGGACTTTAATCCATTGTGAAGAGGATACAGTGGTCAAACAGTCAATCGGTTAGACGATCTGACGGTTTTCTGGTTGGACTAATAACCACAGAGGGAGATTTCTGTGTTTGAGGAGAGAAGGGAGAGAAGGGCTAGCTGCTGAGTGAAGGAGGAGTGAAAAAAGAGTATCATCTAGTAATTAGTGGACTGGACTCCAAAAGAGGTGCTGGTTTAAGATAAGGAAGAGGAACAAACACCCTGGGTTCCCATTTAGAGGATGTACAGGACAAGGAGGGTTACATTTCAGTTCAACCAACCATTGACTGTTGTTTAATCAAGGAAGGAACTTGCTTGTGTTTGAAAAGAGCAGGGAAGAGCTACCGTAGCTGCTGTGTGTGAAGAACAGGGGTGGTTACATTACGGTTTAACCAGCCATTGACCGTGGTTGACCGCTCTGCTGCAGAACCCACCATGAGCTCCAGTCTGGTCAACTCTCTTGCCAAGGTGTACGACCCCAACCCTCTTCACGGTCAGAAACTGGCCGGGACCAAGCTGATACGTGCACCCACTGGACCTGACAAACAACCCCTCACACCATCCTCACCCTCTTCCTCCTCCTTCTCCTCCTCCTCTTCTCCGGCAATTGCTCCATGGTGCGTTGAGACTGAAAGCCGCATGGACTCTCTAAGCAGCCAGATGGAGCGTCTGCTTAACCTCCAGGAGACCGTCCTCACCCGGCTGGACAGCCTGTCCCAGGACCTGGGGGGTGTGGGGCGGGAGGTGGCCTCTCTCCGGGCCGGGGCCTGGGGGTCGGCTGGAGGTCTGGGCCAGACCCAGGGTAAGACCCAGATCCAGGGGGTGGAGGTGGGGGTCAGGCCCAGGAGGTGACTGCGGCCTGCAGGGTGCTCCAGGGGGTGGTGCAGGAGGCCAGCCAGCGGGTGGAGCAGCAGGGGCAGAGGCTGGAGGGAGTGGAGAGGTTGGTGGAGGGCATGCATCAGGTCATCGGTTTCATCGGAGAGGTGGTGAAAAGCTCCCTGCTGGCTGAGCTGCTGTTTAATAAGCCTGGAGGCTGTAAAGTGGCTAAGACCAAGCAAGCCAGGAAGGTGAGTTTGTATGGGACACTACACACACCACACGCCCTGAGGAAGCCATTAGCTGAAATGTATGCCAGTGTGTGGTGTATGAAGACATGTTGCTATGAAAGAAAATGTAAAGCTTCAATTGTAAATCATAATCAAGTGAGTGCTGACCCTTTTTTCCATTTTTATATTGAATCCAGGGCTCTGTATCTTAATATCAGGGCTGATACTCCATTGCTGGTCCTCTTTGTATCTTGATCAGAGGCTTTGCTAGGTTGTAGTTGTATATGCTAGTTTGAATCACCACTCAAAATGTTGAATGTCCATAATCAGCCCTGGTCATATCAGATACACAGCAGTGGAGAGAACTATAGTATCTGTAAAATGAGACAAATAATTCGATTAGGGTTCCTTAGCATTATGTGGGCTAAATTCACAGTGAAGGAGTCTAGAAGTCATAGAGACTGAGCCAGACATTTATAGAAGAGAATTGTGTTAGTGGATAACTCTCTGAATGTGTGAAATGACTCCACATGATTCATCAGTCTACCAGCTGGACAGTTGGCTTTGTGGAGGCATCTCAACATATCCAGCATGGCTAACACTGTGCATGTTAGCCATGCTTAGTCATGTAACTATCCTTCAACCATTGTATGGAGGGCGTATGGATGTACTATTCTCAAGGCTGGGATAATATTGCCCAACCCTAGAACTAAAGGCAACTGAAGCCCTTGTGGGGATTTTAGATGACTGGTGTCGATTTTATTAGCGCTTTAGAAGCGGCCAACATATTTTGGGTTTAACAAATGTCGAACCAAGTACCATGTGTGTCTGTATTCTTTGTGCTTATGTATTCAGGCTACATATTGACATTGTGTGTTTATCGTTGTGTGTCTGTACGTTTGTGTGAACTGAACAATACTGTACTCTTTGTATGTGTGTGTGAGTGTGCGTGATGTGCGCACATGAGTCTATGCGTGGAGTTTAAGTGTGTGTGCGTGTTGAGGTACCGGTATCATTTATACCTGCTTTCTGCTGATTCAGTAGCTCTGGTTGGGCCATGGCATGTACCCCTGCAATGGATAGCAGCCGTTTTACGGGCTCCTGACAAATTCTGCTATTTTGTGTGTTTTGTCTTTTTTGCATTATGTTTCTGACATTGTTTCCTATGACCGAAAAGAGCTTCTGGACATCAGAACATATACATTTACATTTTAGTCATTTAGCAGACACTCTTATCCAGAGCGACTTACAGTTAGTGAATACATTATTATTTTTTTATACTGGCCCCCCGTGGGAATCAAACCCACAACCCTGGCGTTGCAAACGCCATGCTCTATCAACTGAGCTACATCCCTGCCGGCCATTCCCTCCCCTACCCTGGACGACGCTGGGCCAATTGTGCGCTGCCCATGAGTCTCCCGGTCGCGGCCGGCTGCGACAGAGACTGGATTCGAACCAGGATCTCTAGTGGTACAGTTAGCACTGCGATGTCAGAGGCGCAGGACATACTGCTCAACCCGGACCAGGCCCTAATCACCAAGACTCGGAAGAGAAAAAGGCGGCGAAAGAGAGGCCGATGTGAAGGCACCCTGATGAAAATAGATTGGCGAGTACATAATCCGCCTCTACCCTCCATTCTATTGGTGAACATACAATCACTTGAGAACAAACTGGACGTGCTCCGTTCGAGACTATCCTATAAACGGAACCTGAAGAATTGCAATATCCTATGTTTCTCTGAGTCGTGGCTGAACAAGGACATGTTTAATATACTGTACATCTAGCTGGTTTTTCTATTCATCGGCAGGACAGAACGGCAGCGTCGGGTAAGCTCAAGGGGGGAGGTGTGTGTCTCTTTGTTAACAGCAGCTGGTGCGCAATCTCTAATATTAAGGAAGTCTCGAGGTTCTGCTCGCCTGAGTTAGAATTCCTCATGATAAGCTGTAGACCATACTATAACAAGAGAGTTTTCATCTATATTATTTGTAGCTGTCTATTCACCGCCATGAACCACATACAAGTAGCGGTATAGGGCCATAAGCAAACAAGAAAATGCTCATCCAGAGGCGCTCCTAGTGGCCGGTGATTTTAATGCAAGGAAACTGAAATCCGTCTTACTTAATTTCTACCAACATTTCTGCAACTAGAAGCGAAAAAACTCTAGATCACCTTTACTCCACACACAGAAACACATACAAAGCTCTCCCTCGCACTCCATTTGGCAAATCTGACCATAACTCTATCCTCTTGATTCCTGCATACAAGCAAAAACTAAAACAGGAAGTACTATGTTCCGAGATTGATCCGATGGCATTGAGGAATTTACCACATCAGTGATCATACTGTACATACATATCCCAACCAGAAGTAATGGTTTACAGGTAACATCCGCACTGAGTTAAAGGCTAGAGCTGACGCTTTCAAGGAGCGGGACACTAATCCGGATGCTTATAAGAAATCCTGCTACGCGCTCCGACAAACCATCATGCAGACAGAGCGTCAATACAGGACTAAGATCGAATCCTACTACACCGGCTCAGACGCTCATCGGATGTGGTAGGGCTTGCAAACTATCACGAATTACAAAGGCAAACCTAAACACAAGCTGCCCAGTGACGTGAGCCTACTAGATGAGCTAACTGCCTTCTATGCTCACTTCAAGGCAAGCAACACTGAACCAGCTCTTCCGGACGACTGTGTGATCACGCTCTCCATAGCCAATGTGAGTAAGATCTTTAAACAGGTTAACATTCACAAGGCTGCAGGGCCAGACGGATTATCAGGATGTGTACTCAGAGCATGCGTTGACCAGCTGGCCAGTGTCTTCACTGACATTTTCAAGCAGACCACCATAGTCCCTGTGTCCAAGAACGCCAAGGTACTATCGCACCATAGCACTCACATCTGTAGCCATGAAATGCTTTGAAAGTCATGGCTCACATGAACACCATCATCCCAGCCTCTCCCTCAGCGCAGCAAGACAAAGGAGCTGTTCATGGACTACAGGAAACTAAGGATCTATCATGGTCTACACACACCAACACAGTGAAGAAGAGGGCACTACAATGCCTCTTCCCCCTCGGATCCTCAAACCGTTATACAGCACATAATTAGTTGCATGGACTCACTATGTGTGCAATAATAGTGTTTAACATACTTTTTTATGACTACCTCATCTCTGTACCCCACACATACAATTATCTGTAAGGTCCATCAGTCGAATTTCAACCACAAAAACCAGGGAGTCCAATGCCTCGCAAAGAAGGGCATCTATTGGTAGATGGGTAAAAAAAAAAGCAGACATTGAATATCCCTTTGAGCATGAAGTTATAAATTACACTTTGGATGGTGAATAATACACCCAGTCACTACAAAGATACAGAAGTCCTTCCTAACTCAGTTGCCGGAGAGAAGGAAACCACTCAGGGATTTCTCCATGAGGCCATTGGTGACTTTAAAACAGTTACTGAGTTTAATCTCTGTGATAGGAGAAAACTGAGGACGGATCAACAAAATTGTAGTTACTCCACAATACTAACCTAATTGACAGAGTGCAACGAAGGACATTTGTACAGAATACAAATATTCCAAAACATGCATCTGGTTTGCAACAAGGCACTAAAGTAATTTCTGCATAAAATCTGCCAAAGCAATTACCTTTTTGTCCTGAATACAAAGTGTTATGTTTGGGGCATATCCAATACAACACATTACTGAATATCACTCTCTATATTTTCAAGCATAGTGGTGGCTGCTTCGTGTTATGGGTATGCTTGTAATCGTTAAGGAGACTAGGGAGTTTTCCAGGATTAAAAAGAAAGGAAATGGAGCAAAGCATAGGCAAGATCCTAGAGGAAAACCTGGTCCAGTCTGCTTTCCACCAGACACTGGGAGAGTAATTCACCTTTCAGAAGGACAATAACCTAAAACACAAGGCCAAATCTGCACTGGAGATGCTTACCAAGAAGACCGTGAATGTTCCTGAGTGGCTGAGTTACAGTTTTGACTTAACTCAGCTTGAAAATCTATGGCAAGACCTGAAAATGGTTCTCTAGCAATGATCAACAACCAATTTCGCAGCTTGAAGAATATTGAAAATAATAATGGGCAAATGTTGCACAATCAAGGTGTGGAAAGCTCTTGGAGACTTACCCAGAAAGACCCACAGCTGTAATCACTGCCAAAGGTGATTCTAACATGTATTGACTCAGTGGGTTGAATATTTATCTAATCAAGATACAGTGGCTTGCGAAAGTATTCACCCCCCTTGGCATTTTTCCTATTTTGTTGCCTTACAACCTGGAATTAAGATGGATTTTTTGGGGTTTGTATCATTTGATTTACACAACATGCCTATTTTTTTTATTGTGAAACAAACAAGAAATAAGACCAAAAAACTGAAAACTTCAGCGTGCATAACTATTTACCCCCCCAAAGTCAATACTTTGTAGAGCCACCTTTTGCAGCAATTACAGCTGCAAGTCTCTTGGGGTATGTTCTATAAGCTTGGCACATCTAGCCACTGGGATCTTTGCCCATTCTTCAAGGCAAAACTGCTCCAGCTTCTTCAAGTTGGTTGGGTTCCGCTGGTGTACAGCAATCTTTAAGTCACACCACAGATTCTCAATTGGATTGAGGTCTGGGCTTTGACTAGGCCATTCCAAGACATTTAAATGTTTCCCCTTAAACCACTCAAGTGTTGCTTTAGCAGTATGCTTAGGGTCATTGTCCTGCTGGAAGGTGAACCTCCGTCCCAGTCTCAAATCTCTAGAAGACTGAAACAGGTTTCCCTCAAGAATTCCCCTGTATTTAGCACCATAATTCCTTAAATTCTGACCAGTTTCCCAGTACCTGCTGATGAAAAACATCCCCACAGCATGATGCTGCCACCAACATGCTTCACTGTGGGGATGGTGTTCTCGTGATGATGAAGAGGTGTTGGGTTTGCACCAGACATAGCCTTTTCCTTGATGGCCAAAAAGCTCAATTGTAGTATAATCTGTCCAGAGTCTCCCACATTCCTTTTGGCGAACACCAAACGTGTTTGCTTATTTATTTCTTTAAGCAATGGCTTTTTTCTGGCCACTCTTCCGTAAAGCCCAGCTCTGTGGAGTGTACGGCTTAAAGTGGTCCTATGGACAGATACTCCAATCTCCACTGTGGAGCTTTGCAGCTCCTTCAGGGTTACCTTTGGTATCTTTGTTGCCTCTCTGATTAATCCCCTCCTTGCCTGGTTCGTGAGTTTTGGTTGGCGGCCCTCTCTTGGCAGGTTTGTTGTGGTGCCATATTCTTTCAATTTTTCAATAATGGATTTAATGGTGCTCCGTGGGATGTTCAAAGTTTCTGATTTTTTTTTGGATTTGGAATAGATTTAAGGGTGCCCAACCCTGATCTGTATTTCTCCACAACTTTGTCCCTGATCTGTTTGGAGAGCTTCTTGGTCTTCATGGTGCCGTGTTGCAGACTTTGTGGCCTTTCAGAACAGGTGTATATATACTGAGATCATGTGACAGATCATGTGACACTTAGATTGCACACAGGTGGACTTTATTTAACAAATTATGTGACTTCTGAAGGTAATTGGTTGCAGCAGATTTTATTTCGGGACTTCATAGCAAAGGGGGTGAAATACATATGCATGTTCCACTTTTCCGTTATTTATTTTGTATAATTTTTTTTACCAAGTTATTTTTTCATTTCACTTCACCAATTTGGACTATTTTGTGTATGTCCATTACATGAAATCCAAATAAAAATCAATTTAAATTACAGGTTGTAATGCAACAAAATAGGAAAAACGCCAAGGGGGATGAATACTTATGCAAGTACTAGTAGTGATTAGTGATTTATGTTTCATGAAGTTTTTACAAATGTTCAAATTTTTCTTTCACTTTGACATTACAGAGTATTTTATGTAGATCGTTGACAAAGATATGGCAATTAAATCAATTTTAATCCAATTTTTAACACAACAAAATAAAAAAGTAAAGGGGTGTGAATACTTTCTGAAGAGACTGTATACGTCCATTCATTTTCTAAACAGGTACCGGGCTACCTTCAGGCGAGTCTTGTGAGGCTTGTGTGCGTCCTGGAGCAAAACAAGACTCACCTTTCCATAGAGGGTTCATATTAGTGTGTAGCCCAAACTGTTCGGACGCTACAGACAGAAGTTGGCAGATCGGCAGTATTGACTTCAGAGGAGTCCCATGATGCTTGTTAGGGTCCTTGAGCAAAACAGCCGACATGTAAGTGTCCGTGAGAGTCTCAACTTTCCATATTAGTTTGTAGGCCAAACCATTCGGACGCTACAGACGTTTTCGTGAGAAGACCGATTTTTGGGATGTCTTCTGGTCTGACAAACACCTCTGTAGCTCAGCCACCTTCTAACTGATATCTCTAGCTTAAACAGACGGATTTTGATGGGGATTTCTTCAGTTTGCAATGAAAGTTTAATGTTTCTATGTCTCCTCCTCTCTCCCTGTCAGCTAAAGGACAATGGGATGAGGGATGGGAAGGACAAGGCCAAACTCAGCCTGAAGTGCCTGAAAGCCCAGAAGAGGAAGCCTCCAGATGCATCAGGTAGCAGAGATAGACACACCAACTTCACCTCAACTAAATAAATGTAAATGAAATAGAGCAGGAGTGCTCTTTGGTAATACATGTCCAATGAAGGGTGCTCTTTGAAAATAAGGATGATCGTTCCAGGTAAATAAAGATGTTGATGGGGTGAATCTACCCCAAAGCATGATGTTGTCTTTTCTGTTTGTCCATCCTCAGACTCTGTAGAGGCCCTCCTTCTAGACCAGGTAGAGAAGCTCAACAGGCAGAATGCTGAGCGTTCCCATGGTAATGGGGTGGTCCTGGATATGCCCCGCGCCCTCGTCGTACAACCAGAGGACCTGGAGGATCTAGAGGGGAAGGAGGAGGAGAAGAGGAAAACCCCTGAGCAGGAGGAAGAGCAGAGGGCCAGGGAGGAAGAGGAAGAGGAGGGGGATATATTTGGTGAATCTGAACCTGAGGAAGAGGAGGGAGGAGAGGAAGGGGCACTGAAGATTAAGGTGGAGCACGTTCAAGAGGAAGACTTGGAGAAGAGAAGGGAAGGAGGGGAGAAAGAGTCATCAGAACCTCTAGAAAGGTACCTTTCGACACTCAACCCATCTTATGACATTACTATGACTGCAAATCTCAACTTCTGTATACGTTTACCAAAATAACTACTGGCTAATTACTTAACACAATTGATAGTTGTTTTGATATTTGTTTGATGTTTGTTTGTTATTTAGTTCTGAGGAGTTAGGTGAAGTGGCTGCCAGCAGTAAACGTGGCGTCAAAGAGGAGTATTTGGTGAAAGACGACTTAAAAAAGAGTCGAGTGGAGGAGAGGAAAGAGGGGGAGGAGGAGGAAGGAGGAGTTCCTGAGGGGGCAGAGCTTCAGGCTGCCCAATCAGAGGCAGAGACGACGGAGCAGGAAGAGGAGGTGGATAATGGACAGCCAAAAGAGTACATCATTGGTGAGGTTCATTATTTTGCAGAATGGGAAACTGACAAAAGTTTGAAAACAAAGCTAATTTTGAGTTTTTTTGCCATTGTGGCAACATTCCTAAAATGAAAATAAGGTATTGAGATATCTTCTGTAAATTAAGTGAAGTATCTTGATATTACCTTGTATGGGCAAGCAGGCTGATAAACATTAAGAAACCCTATCTACTACTGTCTTTCTAGTTAGGGACATTAGACTTTCAGTCACTAACACCACAGGTCACTTTACTTAACGGGATACTTCGGGATTCATCTGACTCTACTTCCCCAGAGTCAGATGAACTCGTGAATACGATGTTTATGTCACTGCGTCCAGAATGAAGGAAGTTAAAGGTAGTTTCAAGAGCCAATGCTAACTAGCGTTTGCGCAATGACTGGAAGTCTATGGGTATCTACTAGTATGCTAGTAGATACCTATAGACTTCCAGACATTGCGCTAACGCTAGTTAGCAATTGCGCTAGTGCTAGTTAGCAACTACCTTCAAACTGCACGCAGAGACATAGAAATGGTATCCACGAGTTCATCTGACTCTGGGGAAGTAGATAAAAGGCCTCATTGACAAAATCCCGAAGTATCCCTTTAACACTATGCATGTATGAAGTTCACGAACATGACACAGCTGGCATATTGGATTATGAAATGCTGGCATGACACCATATGATCTGTTTGGTTACTAAGACAGAACAGACACTAATCTATCTTCTGTATGCTCCTCCCTATCCTCGCTTCTGTCCCCTCACTCCCTTTCTGCCCATCTATATCCCTTATCCCTCTCCTTTCCTCCATCTCTCTCTTCTCTCCAGACTCTAGCCCTCCGCCAGCAGCCCCCTTTGACCACCGCATCGTGACTCCTAAACCTCACCAGGTTGCTACCTTCTACACCATTAACAGAGAGGAGGTCCTAGGAGGGTGAGTTGTGAGGAGAGAGACAGAGAGAGACAGAGAGAGAGAGAGAGAGAGAGAGAGAGAGAGAGAGAGAGAGAGAGAGAGAGAGAGAGAGAGAGAGAGAGAGAGAGAGAGAGAGAGAGAGAGAGAGAGAGAATGGCAGGCCCAGGCAGGGGACTCATAATACACTCACAGTTCAATTAGACCCTCAAACACACGCTACACTGAAACCCCAACCTCAGCTCTCATAACACCACAGTCAGGCCATTTATTTTTACTCCACGGTATGTGAAAACACACACACACACACACGCACACTCCCCCCCAGCTGTAATGATATCAGGGGAAATCTCATACCTGTGGTGGGGCCAGTTACAGTATTTTCCAGAGCTGTTCTAATTGCCCCCTCAATGGCAGATGATTAGACGGCTCAGGGGGCATTTATTACGCAATGACAGAGTGTGTGTGTGTGTGTGTGTGTGTGTGCGCATGCAGTGGTGGAAAAAGTACCCAATTGTCATACTTGAGAAAAAGTAAAGATACCTTAATAGAAAATGACTCAAGTAAAAGTGAAAGTCACCCAGTAAACTACTTGAGTAAAAGTATACAATTATTTGGTTTTAAATATACTTAAGAATCAAAAGTAAAAGTATAAATCATTTTAAATTCCTTATATTAAGCAAGCCAGACGTCACAATTTTCTTGTTTTTAAAAATAACGGATAGCCAGAGGCACACTCCAACATGCAGACATAATTTAGTGAGTCCACCAGATCAGAGGCAGTAGGGATGACCAGGATGTTCTCTTGATAAGTGCGTGAATTTGACAATTTTCCTGTCCTGCTAAGCGTTTAAAATGTAACGAGTACCTTTCGGTGTCAGGGAAAATGTACGGAGTATAAAGTAAAAAAATTTCTTTAAGAATGTGGCGAAGTAAAAGTAAAAGTAGTCCAAAATATAATAGTAAAGTACAGATACCCCAAAAAAACAACCTAAGTTGTACTTTGAACAATTTTTACTTAAGTACTTTACACCACTGTGTGTGTGTGTGTGTGTGACAGGTGTCTCTGAAGCAACCAGCCAACCAGAAAGTGTTAAACCCAGGCTCTGTATCTGTTGATTACTGTATTACTGCTCTGCACGCTAACACATCTCCCAGATAGCTGCAATAGTGACACATAATTCATATTACTGATTGACGTCATTACAGAGAGAGAGAGCGTTTGTCATGCCTACGCCCTACAATGACAACCCCAAAAGCCTGATATAGAAAAGGAAACATTACTATAAAGTTATTACTGTACTATCCTTAGCTTAGCCTAGACAAAAAGAACAGGGTGTCCCGAAGCATCACTGTTTATGAATGTGTTTCTCTGTATGTGACTTTGGGTTCATAGGGGACGTTTTGGACAAGTCCATAAATGCGTAGAGAACTCTTCTGGACTGAAGTTGGCTGCCAAGATTATCAAAGCCAAGAGCCAGAAAGAGAAGGTAAAGACCTTGATCTAAATATTAGACCTGAAATATATACTTTAAAATAGGCCTCCCAGGTATACATTTCAGACATTGATAGCATATGCCTTGTAGAATGTGTGTGTCCCAAATGACACCCTATTCACTACCTAGTGCACTACTTTTGATTAGGGCCCTGGTCAAAAGTAATGCTCTACATAGGGAATATGGTGCCATTTGGAAAGAAGCCATTGATATCAGTTGTACAGTATGTGTCCAATGTCCCCACCATGAAGATGGATGGATATTTTATCATAGCACAACGCCATAAAGAATAGAATAAAATGTTTAAATAGATATAGCTTAATCACCCTAATACCCACGGCACATGTGGCAATATGTCAGTAAGTCTCATCTCAGCTTAGTGTGACATGTGAGATGAGATAGCCGTCAGATGTCTGTGGCAGTGCATAGCTGAATGATTACGTTATCATTTTAGATATTCATAAAGTGTAGTTAGCCTACCAAAACCAGGGTCAAAGCCGTAACTGGCTCAGGTTTCTGTGTGGTACTGTAGGTCTCAATAACGGACCACGCTGGGGTTGTGTGTCTGTGTGTCTGTGTGTCTGTCTGTGTGTCTGTCGATCTAATGTTTAATGTATTGGCCTGTTTCCCAGGACGTGGTGAAGAATGAGATCCAGGTGATGAACCAGCTGAATCATGCCAACCTGATCCAGCTCTACGCTGCCTTCGAGTCACGCCACGACATCATCCTCGTCATGGAATAGTGGGTCCCCCTCTCTCTCTCTTTCTCTCTGTGTATATACAGGTATATATATGTATATGTGTGTGTGTATTCATGAGTTTGCGTCTGTGGCCTTCGAAATGTTTGAATCCTTTTGAAGATTCAAATAAAGTATCTAAAGTGTGTGTATTTCTCCTCTTTGCGCTACACCGTATCTCACCTCTCCATATTCCTGTGTGTGATGGTATCTCTCTCCGCTCTTCCACCTAGAATGTGTGTGATTGTATTTCTCACTTCTATACAGTGTGGATGGCGGGGAGCTGTTTGACCGGATCATAGATGAGAACTACAACCTGACAGAGCTAGACACGGTGCTGTTCATCAGGCAGATCTGTGAGGGACTACAGTACATGCACAAGATGTACATCTTACATCTAGACCTCAAGGTATATGACTCACTCTCTAGGTCTTCATTTGTTATTCAAATCAAATCCAATTCTATTTGTCACATGCGCCGAATACAACCTTACCGTGAAATGCTTACTTACGAGCCCTTAACCAACAATGCAGTTCAAGAAATAGAGTTAAGAAAATATTTACAAAATAAACATAAAAAACAATAAAATAACAATAACGAGGCTATATACAGGGGGTACCAGTACCGAGTCAATGTGCGGGGGTACAGGTTAGTTGAGGTAATTTTTACATGTAGGTAGGGATAAAGTGACTATGCATAGATAATAAACAGCGAGTAGCAGCAGTGTAAAAACAAAGGGGGGGGGGCTGTTACAGGAGGGGGTCGCAGTTCCGGAGCGACCCACTAGGTGTCATCCTCCGACAACCTTAGGCACCTCCTTTCTCACAGTCTGGACTAATCATTATACTATTGGTGTCACCTGTGTCTACCTGTTCACCTGTGGATTTATGCCCTCACTTCCCTGTGTTCCCTTGCTCAGTTTTCTCTGTTAGTTTCTCTATGTCCAGCAGTACTACTCAGTGTCTGATCGGAGACCTATATACAGGTACTTGAGAAGTGTTCTCCCTGTTTCGTTATTTGTTTCAGTCATTGGTAGTATTTCGTATTTTGGCTGTCAGCCGGTTTTTGGAGACTTATTTGCTCCGCCTTTCTTTTATCGTGATAAGTCTGTTATTTTGTATTCTGGCTTCGGGACCACCAGTAAAGATCTTTGTTTCACCATCTCTGCCTACTGCCTACTGTATATCCTGCACCGCACCTGGGTCACACCTCACACCAACCCTTACAGGGGGCTCAGTGTAAATAGTCAGGGTGGCCATTTGATTAATTGTTCAGCAGTCTTATGGATTGGGGTTAGAAGCTGTTAAGGAGCCTTTTGGACCTAGACTTGGCGCTCCGGTACTGCTTGCTGTGCGGTAGCAGAGAAAATAATCTATGAGTTGGGTGACTGGAGTCTTTGACAATTTTTTGGGCCTTCCTCTGACACCGTCTAGTATATAAGTCCTGGATGGTCGGAAGCTTGGCCCCAGTGATGTACTGGGCCGTACGCACTAACCTCTGTAGCGCCTTACAGTCAGATGCCGAGCAGTTGCCTTACCAGGAGGTGATGCAACCGGTAAGGATGCTCTCGATGGTGCAGCTGAATAACTTTTTGAGGATCCATCTCTTTCCCATTTTCTCCTCTGCCTATTTCTCTTTCTTGATTACCTTGCCTGTATTACCACCTTTCTGTCATCGTCTTAGAATAGGTAGCTAGTTTCTTTGTCTCACTCTTTTGTGTTCTTTCCTAGCCGGAGAACATTCTGTGTGTGAGCAGAGCTACAAACAAGATCAAAATAATTGACTTTGGGCTTGCAAGAAGGTAAGATACAAATATATACAGTACCATACAACATTTTCGACACAACTACTCATTTAAGGGTTTTTATTTTTGTGCAAAGCTGTTATCAAGGCAAAGGGTGGCTACTTTGAAGAATCTCAATTATAAAATATATGTTGATTTGTTTAACACTTTTTTGGTTACTACATGATTCCATATGTGTTATTTCATAGTTCTGATGTCTTCACTAGTATTATACAATGTAGAAAATAGTAAAAATAAAGAAAAACCCTTGAACGAGTAGGTGTGTCGAAACATTTGACTGGTACTGTATATATGGTCTATTTCTCTGTCTCTCTTTAGGTGCATTCTCTACACGTTCTTACCCCTCTTCTCTCCTCATTCCCTCCTCTATCCCTGTCTCAGGTATAAGCCCAGGGAAAAATTGAGGATTAATTTTGGAACGCCGGAATTCCTAGCTCCGGAAGTCATCAACTATGAATTTGTTTCATTCCCTACGGACATGTGGAGTCTGGGGGTCATCACATACATGCTGTGAGTCCTCATAAACAACATTTACATTATCATACTCACATTCAGTACACAAGCTACCTACCCTAAGATGTGGATGGGTGACATCAAAAATACACTACAGCGACATGGTTCTAACTCAATGTGCTGTCCCCTAAATAACACTATTCAAAGGAAACCAGCTCCCGCACAACGGGGCATGCATGGTATTAATAGCTAACGTTTCAGCCTCCTAGCCTTTTGTCAGAGCTTTTTTGATCACTTATCCTCACAGTCATCACTGTGTCTCACCTCTCTCGCTGTGCCTCCAGGCTGACTGGTCTGTCTCCATTCCTGGGTGACGATGACAATGAGACTCTGAACAACATCCTGGCCTGTCAGTGGAACTTTGAGGAGGAGGAGTTTACAGACATCTCTGAGGAGGCCAAAGACTTCATCACACGCCTGCTGGTCAAGAGCAATAGGTGAAAATTACTGTGTGTTACTTTGTGTGTGTGTGTTCTCTAAGGTTGTATTATTATTCAGTTGTTGACCTGTGTATCGCTGTGATAGTGTGTGTTTCAATCATGCATGTGTGTTTGTGGGTGTGTTCCCTAGTTGGAGGATGAGTGCCTCACAGTCACTGAAACATTCCTGGCTGTCGGACCGTAATCTTCACTACCGCCTGCATCAGAAGGTAGAACCCACATAGCACTTTCCAACCTTGAGATTTGTTTGGTATGACGCATTTAACCCATTTCTATCACAATTCACTAACATGGTTAATATACTGTAACTTTTCTTACAGAAAAATAAGTGCCACTCAACACACCCTCACCCTCCCCGAAAATCTAGACAGGTAAGCCCTCAAAACCACCCAGCCAACTAGCTCACAAACCTTATTGACTTTCCATTCATCTATATTCACAAATATGCTGTAGGTGCCAAACATTGGGGTCTTATTCTGTCTTTCTTTTCTATTGGTTTAGTCCCCCATCCAGAATGAGTCCCCCCTCCAAAATGGCTCCCAAGACCCTGTGGGCGCCTTATGATGACACGGACCGGTGCCTAGTGATGACACTGGGGCCAGGGGCAGGGCCCAACACTGGACCAACACTGCTGTACCTGTATGGGTACTCGATTACTACTCTCTGCGCTGCCTCGCATCCGTTAGCTTAGCACCGCGGCTCGCTATAGCTCTCGCCACAGATGTGAGAGTGTGAGGCCGGCAGGAGCCCACTCCCACTCTGTTACTCTGGCCACAACATCACCAAAGACACTCAGCTTACAACCCAGCTAACAACATACACAGTGGCACAGTACACCATGCAGTCCTACGGTCCTGCACGCACAAAACGAAGGGACCTTCACCATGACAAGGGAGGAGGGGATTGCAGGTGGGGTGGCCAACAACTGTTCAACAGCTGAATGTCCCTTATGGGCCAGTGTACTGCTGTCCTAGCTTCAGTTGGGTAACTGAGAGAACCCAGTTGGGACAGAGCTGACATGTGCAGCCTCTAGGCTGAGGGTTAGGAGGAGGCCTTCTAGTCTGAGAGGACATCATGCACAGCCCCTCGAACCCAGTAGGCATCATCCTGCTGAATGAAAGATGAGGTGTGGAGTGCAATGGTGGAGTGCCCCTTTCCCCCAGTTGAAATTTTATCCAGTATTAATGTACTATTTATCATATTGCAATTAATGTGGTGCAATGTGGTGCAACCTAAAACTCTACATTATTTGATAAAGGAATGTATGTGTTAATATGATGGCTACCTTTATTAATTACACAAAACATTTATAAAGGTATTCTGCACAGTCACATGTTATAAGCATCACTATTAAATACAAACAGAACCCCCATCATATTATTTATGAACATTTTCAGCATACTGTGGATGTGAAATACCTTATCATAGGTCTAGTTTACCAAGTCTTGCTTTTTATTTATTTGAGAGGTTTTGAATTAGAAGTCTGGTGCGGGGAGTATTTATTTTCCTGGTATTTTCCTAGCATAGTTTCTAGAGTTAGGAGTGCATTTTCTTTCTTTACATTTGACAATGATGTCCTTCTCTTCTTTATTTGCCCCATTGAAGATTGTCGTATTCATTGATGGAAATTGGAAAATTAAGAGATTATTCCTTAGTATTTGCTCTTCCCATTGCTGCTAACATTACTTTCTCCTCTTTACTGTAAAACCACCTCTGTGCCTGCATGCTGTTGGCTTGACCTTTGACCCTGCTTCGCTTTGGCCATTTGGAGTAGCCCTCTCACCTTCCATGAAGGCATAATACTGATCAACAGAACACTACCTATATGATTGAATAATTCATGTTTATCACTGAAGTTAGTAGCCACCCACTGGACACAGATGTCAGTTCAACGTCTAGTTTTGATTTACATTTGGTTGAGTTGTCAACTAACGTGAATTAAATAATTTCTTAGGTTAAAAGATTTAGGTTAAAAGTTGGGTGAAAAAAATACGAAATGCCCTTACAAAAAAATTAATGCAACATGTAAAGTGTTGGTCCCATGTTTCATGAGCTGAAATAAAAGATCTCAGACATTTTCCAAAAAGCTTATTTCTCTAAAATGTTGTGCACAAATTTGTTTACATCCCTGTTAGTGAGCATTTCTTCATTGCCAAGAGAATCCATCCACCTGACAGGTGTGGCATATCAAGAAGCTGATTAAACAGCGTGATCATTACGGGGGGGACATGTACCCCCGACATTCTGAAATTGCATTTTTTGTCCCCCCCAGTTTTATCATTGGAATGTGATACAAAACGAGTCAACGGTGTGCTTTAGGACCATGCGGACGCCTCCAAGCGGTCAGGTAGGCTGTTTGGCGTGTTTATCCGACTGAAAGAATAAAATCAAATAATTATTATTATTATGTCCCCCCCACTTCTAAAACCAAAGTTGCACCCCTGATTATTACACAGGTGCACATTGTGCTAGGGACAATAAAAGGCCACTCTAAAATGTGCAGTTTTGTCACACAACACAAGGCCACAGATGTCTCAAGTTTTGAGGGAGTGTGCAATTGGCATGCTGACTGCAGGAATGTCCACCAGAGCTGTTGCCAGAGAACTGAATGTACATTTCTCTACCATAAGCACCTCCAATGTCGTTTTAGAGAATTTGGCAGTATGTCCAACCGGCCTCACAAACGCAGACCACGTGTAACCACGACAGCCCAGGACCTCCACATCCGGCTTCTTCACCTGTGAGATCGTCTGAGAACAGCCACCCGGACAGCTGATGAAACTAAGGAGTATCTGTCTGTAATAATGCCCTTTTGTGGGGAAAAACACATTCTGATTGGCAGGGCCTGGCTCCCCAGTGGGCGGGCCTATGCCCTCCCAGGCCCACCCATGGCTGCGCCCCTGCCCAGTCATCTGAAATTAATAGATTAGGGCCTTATTTATTTATTTCAATTGACTGATTTCCCTATATAAACTGTAAATCAGTAAAATCGTTGAAATTGTTGCATGTTGCGTTTATATTTTTGTTCTTCCCCCTATTTTACGTGTTGATTCAACATCATCACATAGATTTTTGGGGTTGAAATTATGTGGAAATTCAACCAGTGCCAGTCTGTTTGTGCTATCACGCCAACTTCTTGTCACTCATTGTCATGTCAATTAAATTAGCTTGACACTGACAGCAATGAAGTTGGCAAGAGCACAAATTGATCTGGGACCAGGCTACGAAGTTAGAACTTATGTTCATGAGTTATCTTGGTTCCTCACCCGATTTTTACTTGAAATGCAAGGCTTAGTGTCCATGATAAGGGTATATTATAGTATATAAGATCCAGGAGATAATAAAACACATAAAACAACGGTTTATTTATTTATTTGTGTTCTACTGGTTAAAGTTGAAGTCTGAGTAATTCTACTGTAGATCTAAATCAAATAAAATATTTGTCTGTACTATTGCCTCGAATTGGTTAGATATTAATTGATTGATTGTCTGATTATTTCTTGGTCAGATCTGCCCTCCATGATATCAGTTGTTCTCCTTATACCCTTTCAAAGTGGAAAAGTGTTGTGAATTGTGATTTGTTTTTCCGAGTTTGTTTTCCTGTCATGATTAAATATAACACTAGATAGAAATGTAGAAAGATAAATAAATAAAAATCCTGACATTATTTAGAAAACTAATTGAAATAGGTTATGGAAAATCGTGAGGCAGTAGAATCATCCTATTTTCTACAGCAGGGATAGGCAACTTTGATGGGGGTGGGGGCCCCAAAAAATATTTTTGGGGCCATATGCGAAATGGTGTTTCTCCCACCTTGCGACAAAACATTTTAGAATCCTCCTCTTAAAAGCATAGAAAAAAAAAAAAGTTTTAGAGTTAATTACCTGCAATTCTGCAAATTTTGCCATAGGGTTGAGGGAAATGTTTGTAGTTTTTAATAGGATATCTGAGTGAGAGTGAGTAACAAAATCAATGGTCGGTAATTCGACCATGATTATAAGTAACCATAAGTAATTTGACCAAGTTTAGATAGCTGGCCGCTAGACTAATTTACCAATCTATAAATGTTTTGCTGACATGAGCTAATTGAGTGACAAGAGAAAAACTGCTAATTCACAACCAAATTTCCCCCCTTTTGTAGGCCCGTGGAATCCCTGTTCTACAGGGCTTATCAATCAGTGATAATTTGGAGACTGCATCTATGTTTATGTCTGATAGTGGCCACGAGAGAGCAGTATTGGACGGCAACGGTCAACCCTCATACCGACTGAGGTAGCCCCATAATTCAAGCAGTGCGGCTTGTGCTTGATTTGTTTAAGGTCCATATCATATTGCTTTGATAGTCCCTGGTGAATCAACACCATATTTCTGGTATTTTATATTTATTTTTGAAGACAAGACATAGGCTAAAGTAGAACAAGTAGCCTAAATATAGAGAGAACACATGGACATATTCTCTGGATAGTGGGCTATAACAAAAACATTAACACTACTTCTTCAATGCCTGTTTAGATTTACATTCTTTTTTTTACTCACCCCACAGACATAATCATTGTGAAACATAAAGTAGCCTAGGGAAGGGTTTCCAAACTCGGTCCTGGGGCCCCCCTTGGGGGCACGTTTTGTTTTTTGCCCAAGCACTACAGAGCTGGTTCAAATAATCAAAGCTTGATGATAAGATGGTTATTTGAAACAGCTGTGTAGTGCTAGGGCAAAAACCAAAACGTGCACCCGAGGGGGCCCCAGGACCGAGTTTGGTCAGATAGGACAAAAGGGAGACGGTGGCTAGACTAAAACGTTCTATTAGGCCTACAGTACATGATCTGACCACAGGACCTGACTTTTTGACATGGGTGTGCTGCTAGTGCTCCTTGTGCCTTGCCTCCAGGTATTTACCTTAAAACTTGGCCCTGAGCGATGCGGCGGCGGGATACGCCATGTCCTGCAGAGCAAGATGAAAGCAGCAGGTTCGAGACGTAATTAGGACCTCCAACTGAGAAGCCAATATATTCACTTCACTACGCTCACCTGAACAAATAAACCCTGAAGGGATGGCGGGATGGATGGGGGTGTTTTGATCCTGTAGAGAGAGGGGTAGAGAGAGGGGTAGAGAGAGAGAGAGAGAGAGAGAGAGAGAGAGAGAGAGAGAGAGAGAGAGAGAGAGAGAGAGAGAGAGAGAATGCATTTGGTGTATTTGGTAGGTCAAAGAATGCCGAGAGAAGTTAGAACAGAACATGTCTCTTTCAAGAGCTGGTCGGTCATCCTGTGGTCAACCAGCAGTGTGAGAGGTTCCAATATGCCTCATTAATATGTTGGATTCACGTCTCCATCTCAACCAAAAATCTAAGTTAAAGAATAGGACTAAATCAAATCAAACTTTAAATGCACTTTAAATTAACTTTGATTTGATTTAGTCCATTGTCAAACGAACACAATTCATTATTACTTTTGTAATACAGTAAATAGCCTAAAATTAAGGCTATCTCGCAAACTAATGTAACAGTATTTATTCAACCTTAAAATTAGTAACACATCCACATTTTGAGGTTACTGTAACTATAATGTATTCTTATGTAATCATAGAAAGTATGCATGTTCAAGATAGCATGCAAAAGTTGCAGGTCTGTGGAGATCTGCACAATTGCTATAATAATATGCACAGAATCTCGAACAGCATTGATCACTTGCACTATGTACTTTTACTGTAATCTCAACTGCAATCCAGGTTTTGTTGTACTTTTAGATGAAGTACAGCGATAACACATTACATTGTTGTATAAACACAAAATATCTGATATTGTATTCCCATTTGAACCTTGGGCTAGATTCTATCAGATCCGTGCTTGCCGACACCCGTTAAGCGGTTGATTTGACGGTGTCTGAGGTGGAACTGCATTAGAGCTGTCAAATCCACAAGTGGCTCCTGGCATTATACCTAAAGCGGACATTGCCACTGGCTGCACAGAGTCACATTAAGAGAAAGCCCATACAGCCTTGTTTACAAGTTGGAACACTGGAATGTGAGATGTAATCTACACCTCGATTAGGATGATAGAAATCCTCACTATTTTGTTTACTGATTTTCAATTTGAGCGTCATTATTTCTATGTAGCCTACACTTTCTCATTCTGAACTTCTAACACGAGTGGCTGGGAGTGGGGCGGGTGTGGCTTTGTGACAATGACCAGACGAGCAGCCGCTCTGATTTGACAGCTGTTACACCTCCGACACCACCAAAGCACCAGCTATGCGGGTGTCGGCTATCGCATGTCAACTCTTGATCTGATCTAGGCCGTTGTTGAGCTTTTAAATCAAATCCAAATCAAATCCAAGTTTATTGGTTGAAAGCTCAGTGATAACACATGTTGATGACAACTAAACCAAAAATTCAACAAACTTCTGGCTGTCTTTTTAGTGGGTGAATAAAAAGGTGAAAAATGTATCGATGTGCAGTATGGCGCCCCTTGAGCAAATTAGGGTTAAGTGGCTTGCTCAAGGGGCGCCGTACTACTATGGCTGACCCTGTAAAACAACACATTTTACTGCACCTATCCGGTGTATGTGACAAAAAATAAAACATGAAATCTCACTGATCAATGTCTCAACCAAATATGACCCACATTTCCATGTTGAAATGATGTGGTGTGCCCAGTGGGATATTACGCATTACAGTAAGTACAGCACGTATCTAGTGCTACTCCCCTCCCCTCTCCTCTCCTCTCTTCTTGGCCCTCAGGAGTCTGAGGCTGTAGATGACAGGGCTTACTGGATATCTGTGTGACAGCCGCCCAGAACACCCACACCCACCGCCCGGGGCCTCCAGCACTAGTCAGGGGCCCAATGCCAAATCGGTGAGAAACTCAATTTGAGACCAGAGAGAAAAAGAGATCCTACCTCCACGCACGCACACACACACACACACACACACACACACACACACACACACACACACACACACACACACACACACACACACACACACACACACACACACACACACACACACACACACACACACACACTCTTTTATTCTGCGATCTTAGGGAGTGGAATCAAAACCAGCTGGACATGCTGGAGCTTAACACAACAAACAGAGAGCATGGGGATTCTCTCAGAAGGAGACAGAAAGAGACCACCACAGAACATGGACGTGCTTGTCACATGTCATTACCAATAGCAGCACCCCCTCTAGTGTAGAATATTTAGCACTAGAACTATTGATATTTTGTTCATTAAAGTTAGCATGAATTGATTTGAGCGGAAAATGACAGTATAAGTGGTAGTTTATCATATGTCTGATATGAGGTGAGGGTTGTAGGTATTTTAGCAGCTGAGGGAGGTTAGGAGGAGGATCTGCCTGAAGACTTGGGTGGCCAACACAGTTACAAACACAGTTACAAAACACACACACACACACACACACACACACACACACACACACACACACAAACACACACAATGGCTTCTCTCCTCTTCTTCTACACAGCAAGACACACACAAAGTGAGACTCACATACCTAGACACACACAGCGAGACACACACAGGTAGGAGGTGAGATGAATAGATCAAACCACAGGAAAATGAATGGCTCTAAGCTTTTCTCTTTTATCGGGAAGGGTGGATGGACAGCCTCTGTGGTTCTCAGGACCCCACAAAGGTGGTTTTTATTTGGAAGGCCAATGAGACAGGATTTACATTTAAGTGTAATGGAATTTTATCGGTCATCACGCTGTGCAATGCACTTGGGGAAGTCAGAGTGAGCGCTTTCATAATATTGCCGACAGACTGAGGTCCTATATACTGTAGCACCGTATTCCCTATGTAGTGCACTACTTTTGACTAGAGCAGTGCACTAAATAGGTTGTAATTTTGAACACAGACTGAGACACCGACTAACTGTGGGAATAGATGTTTTCAGACAAGGTCAGATTTTACTCTGAAAAATAAAGGAATATGATATTTGCTCCGTTTTTTAGATTGCCCCATAAGATATTTTCTGTCTCCCCAAATGTTCCATTAAATTGATATATGCCTTTGTCCCAGCATAATGGGAATATTTAAGATGACTAAAATTAATATTCTCATCTGTAATAGAAGATTATTCATTGCAACTTGTTATCTATGTTTCGGTTGTGAATCTTTTAAAACATTTATTTAACCTTTATTTTCACAGCTGAGACCAAGGTCTCTTTTTCAGAAAAGCCCTGTATAACACAACAATTCTGGTCAAAATATACTGAACAAAAATATAAACGCATGTAAAGTGCGGTTCCCATGTTTCATGTTCCATACACACAAAAAGCTTATTTCTCTCAAATTTTGTGCACAAATTTGTTTACATCCCTGTTAGTGAGCATTTATCCCTTGCCAAGATAATCCATCCACCTGTCAGGTCAAGAAGCTGAACAGCATGATCATTACACAGGTGCACCTTGTACTGGGGACAATAAAATACCATTCTAAAATGTGCAGTTTTGTCACACAACACAATGCCACAGATGTCTCAAGTTTTGAGGAAGCGTGCAATTGGCATGCTGACTGCAGGAATGTCCACCTGAGCTGTTGCCAGATAATTGAATGTTCATGTATCTACCTCCAATGTTGTTTTAGAGAATTTGGCAGTACTTCCAACCAGCCTCACAACCGCAGACCACGTGTAACCATGCCAGCCCAGGACCTTCACATCCGGCTTCTTCACCTGCGGGATCATCTGAGACCAGCTACCCGGACAGCTGATGAAACTAAGGAGTATTTCTGTCTGTAATAAAGCCCTTTTGTGGGGAAAAACTCATTCTGATTGGCTGGGCCTGGATCCCCAGTGGGATCCCCAGCTTTGCCCCTGCCCAATCATGTGAAATCCATAGATGAGGGCCTAATGAATTAATTTCAATTGACTGATTTTCTTATATGAATTGCAACTCAGTTAAAATCGTTGAAATTGTTGCATGTTGAGTTTATATTTTAGTTCAAGATACAATACACATCAAACTACACATTAATGAATATGCACGTTAACATACACAACAATACACAAAAAGCTAAACACAATCAATCATAAAAAACTAACACATTCTTCTTCAGTAAAAAGATCCGCTAACAGCCATCTGAAATGCCCTAGAGCCCTCAAACTCAACTCTGGACGTCAAAGCCAGTTCCACTGCTTTTTTCATTGTTCCCCTCTAATCAGGGACTGATTTAGACCTGGGACACCAGGTGGATGCAATTAATTATCAGGTTTAACAGAAAACCAGCAGGTTCTGGACCTTGTAGGATTAGAGTTGAATACCCCTGCCCTAGGGTCCCAAATTCCTCACATGTTTGAGTGCTTTGGAGATCATTCCACATGTAAGGTGCAAAAAAACTAAAAGCAGATCTACTTAACTCAGTGGAGATTGAAGGGATCTCCAGAGTTAGCCTTCCCTGTGATCAGGTCTGGTGTCTCCTATGTCTGCAATTTAACAATTAGGTAAGGTATAAAGGAAGCTTGCACAAGAGGGCCTTATAAACAAAAATATCTACATTGATCTACAAGACTTAAGAGAGGGCCAGCCTACTTTCTGATACAGAATGAAGTGATGTAACCTATCGTCAGTATTTAGTGGGGTGGTAAGGAATTCAGGTAAATATTTCAAATATACAATACAAGCAAAGTGTGTGAGTAGTAGATATGTCTATCTGACATATATTGTAAGACGTGTGCTGAAAGATTGTGAAAAATAGGATACTTTTTTTACAACCCCCAATTTGCAACACTTCTGTAGAATCACCCATACAGGTAATAAGATGCCAATTGGGATGCAGAAAGGGTCTCGTGATTTGTCGGTGCTGCAAAATAAATGTCCCTACAGGGAGGATAAAGATGTTGGTTGTCTTGGCATAGATTTTCAAGCCCCTGCCCAATCATGTGAAATCCATGGGGCGGCAGGTAGCTTAGTGGGTAAGAGCGTTGTGCCAGTAACCAAAAGGTCGCTGGTTCTAATCCCTGAGCTGACTAGGTGAAAAATCTGTCGATGTGCCCTTGAGCAAGGCACTTAACCCTAATTGCTCCTGTAAGTCGCTCTGGATAAGAGCGTCTGCGAAATGACTAAAATATAAATATATATATAAATATAAGCCGATTTAAGTCAAAACTGTAACTAATTCATCCACTCAGGAACTGTCACGCCCTGGCTCTGGGGACTCTTTAATGTTGAGCCAGGGTGTGTAGGTTTTATTGTTTAGTTTTCTATGTGTTGTGTTCTAGATCGTTTATGTCTATGTTGGCCAGGGTGGTTCCCAATCAGAGACGGCTGTAGCTCGTTGTCTCTGATTGGGGACAATACTTAGGCAGCCTGTTTGGCACTGTTAGGGTGAGGGATCTTGATCCGTAAGGTTTGTGTTTAACCTAGGACTTCACGTATCATTTATTGTTTTTGTTCGTGTTGTGGTGTACTTAATAAATAATGTACGCTTATCACGCTGCGCCTTGGTCTGCCACTTCTCATAACGATCGTGACAGAAGATCCCACCATAAAAGGACCAAGCAGCATGCCAAGCAGGAGGAGTTGGCGATGTCCCAGGTGGGCCAATGGTGGTCTTGGGAGGACATATTCGCGGGCAGAGGGCCATGGGCTAAAGTAAAGGCCCAGGCAGGAGAGGAGAAACGGCGCCAACCGTGCCGACGACGGACACGCCAGAGGCAACCCCAAGTAATTTTTTGGGGAGGGCACACGGCGTGGACGACGGGGCTGCTGGAGGCAGCAACAGGGCGCATCAGCGATCTTGGAGAGGATGCCACCAGGTTTGGGGGGCTGGAAGGGTGGTTGGCGGAGTCTAGAGGTAGAGCAGAGCCAACTCCCCGTACTCAGGCTAGGCAGCGTGAGACTGGGCAGGTTCCGGGTTATGCGGAGCTGCGTACTGTGCCGCGAGTGTTCTGGCACAGTCCTGTACGTCCTGTGCTAGCACCACGCACGTGTCGTGCTAAGGTGGGCATGCAGCCAGGACGGAGTGTGCCGGCTCAACGCTCGTGGCCTCCAGTACACCTCCTCGGTCCCGGATATCCTGCGCCAGTGCCACGTGCTGTAGTGCCAGTACGAGTGCACAGCCCTGTACGTCCTGTGCTGATGCCTCACACAGATTGTGTGGAAATAGGCATTCAGCCAGGACGGGTTGTGTCAGCTCTCCGCTCCAGACCTCCAGTCCTTCTCCACAGTCCAGCCCGGCCTGTTCCTGTCCCTCGCACCAAGCCTGTGGTGCACGTCGCCAGCCCGGTCCGGCCTGTTCCTGTCCCTCGCACCAAGCCTGTGGTGCGCGTCGCCAGCCCGGTCCGGCCTGTTCCTCTCCCCCGCACCAAGCCTGTGGTGCGCGTCGTCAGCCCGGTCCGGCCCGTTCCTGCTCCCCGCACCAAGCCTGTGGTGAGCGTCGTCAGCCCGGTCCGGCCCGTACCTGCTCCCCGCACCAAGCCTGTGGTGCGCATCGCCAGCCCGGTCCGGCCCGTTCCTGCTCCCCGCACCAAGCCAGTGGTGCGCGTCGCCAGCCCGGTCCGGCCTGTTCCTGCTCCCCGCACCAAGCCTGTGGTGCGCGTCGTCAGCCCGGTCCGGCCTGTTCCTGTCCCTCGCACCAAGCCTGTGGTGCGCGTCGCCAGCCCGGTCCGGCCTGTTCCTGCTCCCCGCACCAAGCCAGTGGTGCGCGTTGTCAGCCCGGTCCGGCCCGTTCCTGCTCCCCGCACCAAGCCAGTGGTGCGCGTCGTCAGCCCGGTCCGGCCCGTTCCTGCTCCCCGCACCAAGACAGTGGTGCACGTCGTCAGTCCGGCACGGCCCGTGCCTGTTCCACCGGTGCCTGGTCCGGTACCGTTCAGCTATTCCACTGCGGAGCCAGAGCAATCTGCTCCACTGGTGTCTAGTCCAGCTCCGGCCAGCGGGGCCAGACCAGACCAGGGGCGCTACGGGGGGGTAGAAGGAGAGTGGTGGTCACGCGCAATGCCCACCCGGCCCCTCCCCTGTTGTGTTTGGTTGGCGCGGTCGCAGTCCGCGCCTTTGGGGGGGGGGTACTGTCACGCCCTGGCTCTGGGGACTCTTTAATGTTGAGCCAGGGTGTGTAGGTTTTATTGTTTAGTTTTATATGTGTTGTGTTCTAGATCGTTTATGTCTATGTTGGCCAGGGTGGTTCCCAATCAGAGACGGCTGTAGCTCGTTGTCTCTGATTGGGGGCCTTACTTAGGCAGCCTGTTTGGTACTGTTAGGGTGTGGGATCTTTATCCGTAAGGTTTGTGTTTAACCTAGGACTTCACGTATCGTTTATTGTTTTTGTTCGTGTTGTGGTGTACTTAATAAATAATGTACGCTTATCATGCTGCGCCTTGGTCCGTCACTTCTCTTAACGATCGTGACAGGAACATTCAATGTCATTTCCTATTAAGGTTTCTTTACTTTTACTCAAGTATGAAAATAGTGTACTTTTTCCACCCCAGTGTTTCAGGTTATTGACCTGCTGAAATGTGAATTTGTCTCCCAGTGTCTGTTGGAAAGCAGACTGAACCATGTTTTCCTCTAGGATTTTGCCTGTGCTTAGCACTATTCCGTTTATTTTTATCAACAAAAAAAACTCCCTAGTCTTTGCTAATGACAAGCATACCCATGATGCAGCCACCACCATACTTAAAAATATGATGAGTGGTACTCAGTGTTTTCCCCAAACATAACACTTTGTATTCAGGACGTAAAGTTAATTTCTTTGCCACATTCTTTGCAGTTTACTTTAGTGCCTTATTGCAAACATGATGCATGTTTTGGAATATTTGTATTATGTACAGGCTTCCTTCTTTTCACTCTGTCAATTAGTATTGTGGAGTAACTACAATGTTGTTGATCCATCCTCTGTTTTCTGAGCCATTGAACTCTGTTACTGTTTTAAAGTCACCATTGACCTCATGGTGAAATCCCTGTGCGGTTTCCTTCCTCTCCGGCAACTGAGTTAGGAAGGATGCCTGTATCTTTGTAGCGACTGGTTGTATTGATACACCATCCAAAGTGGAATTAATAACTTCACCATTCTCAAAGGGATATTCAATGTCAGATTTTTTATTTTTAAGCATCTGCTAATAGGTGCCCTTCTTTGTGAGGCATTGGAAAACCTGGTCTTTGTGGTTGAATCTGTATTTGAAATTCCCTGCTTGACTGAGGGACCTTACAGATAATTGTATGTGTGGGGTACAGGGATGAGGTAGTCATTCAAAAATTATGTTAAACACTATTATTGCACACAGAGTCCATTAAACATATTATGTTACTTGTTAAGCAAATGTTTACTCCTGAACTTATTTAGTCCTGCCATAACAAAGGGGTAGAGTACTAATTGACTGAAGACATTTCAGCTTTTCATTTTGTATTAATTTGTCAACATTTCTAAAAACATAATTCAATTTTGACATTATGAGGTATTGTGGGTATGCCAGTGACACAAAAGCAACATTTAATCAATGTCACGATTGTTATAAGATGAAGCGGACCAAGGCGCAGCGTGACATTTGTACATTATTTATTTAAGTACACCACACAAACAAACACAACAAACGATACGTGAAGTCCGAGGTTACAAACACAAACCTTCCGGAACAAGATCCCACAATAAACAATGCCAAACAGGCTGCCTAAGTATGGTCCCCAATCAGAGACAACAAGCAACAGCTGCCTCTGATTGGGAACCACCCTGGCCAACATAGAAATACATGAACTAGAACAAAACATAGAAAATAACACATAGTTATTATATAAGAGTCCCCAGAGCCAGGGCGTGACAGTACCCCCCCCCCAAAGGCGCGGACTGCGACCGCGGCAACCAAACACAAGAGGGTAGGGGCCGGGTGGGCATTCCGCCTCGGAGGCGGATCCGGCTCCGGGCGTGACCACCACTCTCTCTCTACCCCCCCGTAGCGCCCCTGGTCTGGTCTGGCCCCGCTGGCCGGAGCTGGACTGGACATCGGTGGAGCGGATTGCTCTGGCTCCGGTGTGGAGCAGCTGACCGGTGCCGGACCAGGCACCGGTGGAACAGGCACGGACCGTGCCGGACTGACAACGCGCACCACTAGCTTTGTGCGGGGAGCAGGAACGGGCCGGACCGGGCTGACGACGCACACCACTGGGTTGGTGCGGGGAGCAGGAACAGGCCGGACCGGGCTGGCGACGCGCACCACTGGCTTGGTGCGGGGAGCAGGTACAGGCTGGACCGGGCTGGCGACGCGCACCACTGGCTTGGTGCGGAGAGCAGGAACAGGCCGGACCGGGCTGGGAACACGCACCATTGGCTTGGTGCGGGGAGCAGGAACAGGCATGGCTGGAATGGGAACATGCACCATTGGCTTGGTGCGGGGAGCCGGAACGGGCCGGGCCTGACTTTGGATATGCACCACTAGCCTGGTGCGGGGAGCAGGAACGGGCCGGGCCGGACTGGGAACACGCACCACTGGCTTAGTGCGAGGAGCAGGAATGGGTCCGGCCGTACTGGGAACACGCACCACTAACTTAGTGCAGGGAGCAGGAACGGGCCGGACCGTACTGGGAACACACACCACTGGCCTTGTGCAGGAAGCAGGAATGGGTCGAGCCGTACTGGGAACACGCACCACTGGCTTAGTGCGGGGATCAGGAACGGGCCGGACCGGACTGGTGACACACACCACTTGCTTGGTGCGAGGAGCGGGACTGGGTTTCCTCATAAACCTCCGCTCCCTCTGCTGCCTACTCAGTTCCTCTCGCCGTGCCTCTACACTCTCCTTCTCCCTTAACGCCTCCTGTAGCTCCTCCCTCTGACCAATTAACTCCTGCTCCCTCTGGACCAATAGCCCCCGTAACCTGGTGGCCTCCTCTCCTAGTATGCAGATACGCCCTGTCGCTGCCTCCTGCTGCCCCGTCGTCCACGGCGTGTGCCCCCCCCCAAAAAAATTATTGGGGTTGCCTCTCGGGTGTCCGTCGTTGGCACGGTTGGCGCCGTTTCTCCTCTCCTGCCTGGGCATTTTCATACATCGCCCTCCGGTAATGGACGGCCTCCTCCTCCGTGATTTTCCCCCAACCGAGGAGGACATCTACTAACGTAACCTCCGGCGTTTGCTCCTGGAAACGCTGCTTGGTCCTCTTTTGGTGGGATCTTCTGTCACGATCGTTATAAGATGAAGTGGACCAAGGCGCAGCGTGATATGCGTACATTATTTATTTAAGTACACCACACGAACAAACACAACAAACAAACGATACGTGAAGTCCTAGGTTACAAACACAAACCTTCCGGAACAAGATCCCACAATAAACAGTGCCAAACAGGCTGCCTAAGTATGGTCCCCAATCAGAGACAACAAGCAACAGCTGCCTCTGATTGGGAACCACCCTGGCCAACATAGAAATACATGAACTAGAACAAAACATAGAAAATAACACATAGAAAATCCACACCCTGGCTCAACATATAAGAGTCCCCAGATCCAGGGCGTGACAATCAATTTTAAATTCAGGCTGTAACACAACAAAACAAAATGTGGAAAAAGTCTAGGGGTGTGAATACTTTCTGAAGGGACTGAATATTTCACATTCAGTGCTTGATAAGAAGCCTGAATGGAAGACCTTGGACCTTAAATTTCCTGAAATGAAAGCAACCCTTTGCTGCAACTCCCGTATGGACACGGGAGAGGCAAAGGTTGTGCGTCCTTCGAAACACAACCCAACCGAGCTGCACTGCTTCTTGAAAGAGTGCCCGCTTAACCCGGAAGCCAGCCGCACAAATGTGCTGGAGGAAACACCATACACCTGGCGACCGAGTCAGCGTGCACTGCCACAGAAGTCACTAGTGTGCGATGGGACAAGAACATCCCTGCCGGCCAAACCCTCCCCTACCCTGGATGGCGCTGGGCCAATTGTGCACCACCCCATGGGTCTCCCGGTCGCGGCCGGCTATGAAAGAGCCTAGTGGTACAGCTAGCACTGTAATGCAGTGCCTTAGACCACTGTGCCACCCGGGAGGCCCTAATTGACCCCAACCCTAAGCAGTACACAACAGGTGAAACACTCAAAAAAATGCTTATCTGAACCAAGTTAAGCCAATGTTGCTGTCCTTTAGATGTGTTCTGAATCTTGGCCTTAAGAAGAGGTCGTGTTTTTCTCTAGCTGGAGGTAAGCAGGAGGTAAGCTTCTCATATGGTGTTGAGTAAAGCTTAACCATGTATTAGATCGTAGGTAGGTAGTTAGCTGTAGTTAGGTATTGTATTTATTATAGGTTAGTATTGTTGTTATTGTAGGTTTCCGTAGGTAATTGTAGGTTAGTATCGAAGCACGAGGCTAGCTAGCTAGCGGGTAGCTACTGGTAACGATTAGCAACGCTGGAGAGCTGGATCCAATGTTAATGTAGTGCTAGCCAACGTTTAATTTTTTGCTTAACCATGTATTAGATCGTAGGTAGGTAGTTAGCCGTAGTTAGGTATTGTATTTATTATAGGTTAGTATTGTTGTTATTGTAGGTTTCCGTAGGTAATTGTAGGTTAGTATCGAAGCACGAGGCTAGCTAGCTAGCGGGTAGCTACCGGTAACGATTAGCAACGCTAGAGAGCTGGTTCCAATGTTAATGTAGTGCTAGCCAACGTTTAATTTTTGCTTAACCATGTATTAGATCGTAGGTAGGTAGTTAGCCGTAGTTAGGTATTGTATTTATTATAGGTTAGTATTGTTGTTATTGTAGGTTTCCGTAGGTAATTGTAGGTTAGTATCGAAGCACGAGGCTAGCTAGCTAGCGGGTAGCTACTGGTAACGATTAGCAACGCTGGAGAGCTGTAGTGCTAGCCAACGTTTAATTTTTTGCTGCGTTATGCGTTATGAAAGGAACTAGACACGGACTTGAATTATCTGTTTAGTGTGCTAACACACTCTTGGCAGTTTGTTGTAACCAAGTATTGATGCTAAATTGTGTGGTAATGGATGCTAGCTTGCAAGTTAGCTACGGCGTCATAGCTAGGCATCGTGGGTTGTTGTGTGTAGTTACTGTGTCTTGGCAGTGCCGGCTGTAGCACGAAGCGAGCTACCTAGCCGTTTTTTTCGAACAGAGTCAGAGTCAACACAATAGCCATTGTGTGCCGGGTGTAGCACGAAGCTAGCTAGCTAGCCGTTCTTCAAACAAAGTCAACACAGTGGCCAGTGCTAGCTACCCAACACGACTAGCTAACTGTACGGTAGTAGCTAAATACAATATACTTGTCCTAGCTAGCCAACGTCTAATCATTGCTGCGTCATGAAAGGAACTTGACACAGACACGAATGATCTGTTTAGTGTGTTATCACACTATTGGTGGTTTGTTGTGACCAAGTGTTGGTGCTAAACGGTGTGTTATTGTTATTGGATGCCAGCTTGCTAGTTAGCTATGGTGTCATAGTTGGCTAGCTGAATAAAGTGGGTTGAGTCTATTCCTTTAAACATTGAACCGCTGTGGTTCACAACAATTCTGATTTCTAAAGGCGGAAGTTGGGAGAGTTTTTGTTCGGGTGGTTCAGTGAAACAATTTTAGTTTCTGAGGTAGACGTTTTTGGTGAGGGAGGCCCTGCTCTCTCCGCTCCCAGATGCTTAGCTCATTTCATTCCGATCTCCTCTGCATTTTTGTAGCCATTTGCTACAGCCTGTCAACTATGCCTCTGCCTATCCCTGTTCTCTCCTCTCTGCACAGGCTACACAAACGCACCACACCGCGTGGCTGCTGCCTCTCTAACCTGGTGGTCCCTGCACGCACCACCCACGTGGAGTTCCAGGTCGCAGGCAGCCTCTGGAACTGCCGTTCTGCTGCCAACAAAGCTGACTTCATCCCAGCCTATGCCAACCTCCAGTCCCTCGACTTCCTGGCGCTGACGGAAACATGGATCACCACTGAAAACACTGCTACTCCTACTGCTCTCTCCTCGTCTGACCATGTGTTCTCGCATACCCCGAGAGCATCTGGTCAGAGGGGTGGTGGTACAGGAATCCTCATCTCTCCCAAGTGGACATTCTCAATTTTTCCCCTAACCCATCTGTCTATCTCCTCATTTGAATTCCATGCTGTCACAGTCACTAGCCCATTTAAGCTTAATATCCTTGTCATCTATCGCCCTCCAGGTTCCCTTGGAGAGTTCATCAATGAGCTTGACGCCTTGATAAGTTCCTTCCCTGAGGATGGCTCACCCCTCACAGTTTTGGGGGATTTCAACCTCCCTATGTCCACATTTGACTCATTTCTCTCTGCCTCCTTCTTTCCACTCCTCTCCTCTTTTGACCTCACCCTCTCACCGTCCCCCTACTCACAAGGCAGGCAATACGCTTGACCTCAGCTTCACTAGATGCTGCTCCTCTACTAATCTCACTGCAACTCCCCTCCATGTCTCCGACCACTACTTTGTTTCCTTTTCTCTCTCGCTCTCCTCCCACACTACTCACTCTGCCCCTACACAGATGGTAATGCGCCGCCGCAACCTTCGCTCTCTCTCTCCCACTACTCTCTCCTCTTCCATCCTATCATCTCTTCCCTCTGCTCAATCCTTCTCCCTCCAATCTCCTGATTCTGCCTCCTCAACCCTCCTCTCCTCCCTTTCTGCATCCTTTGACTCTCTGTGTCCCCTATCCTCCCGGCCGGCTCGGTCCTCCCCTCCAGCTCCGTGGCTTGATGACTCATTGCGAGCTCACAGAACAGAGCTCCGGGCAGCGGAGCGGAAATGGAAGAAAACTAAACTCCCTGCCGACCTGGCATCTTTTCACTCCCTCCTCTCTACATTTTCTTCATCTGTTTCTGCTGCTAAGGCCACCTTCTACCACTCTAAATTCCAAGCATCTGCCTCTAACCCTAGGAAGCTCTTTGCCACATTTTCCTCCCTCCTGAATCCTCCCCCCTCCTCTCTCTCTGTGGATGACTTCGTCAACCACTTTGAAAAAGAAGGTTGACGACATCCGATCCTCGTTTGTTAAGTCTAATGACATTGCTGGTCCTGCTCACACTGCCCTACCCTATGCTTTGACTTCTTTCTCCCCTCTCTCTCCAGATAAAATCCTGCGACTTGTGATGCAGGCCGCCCAACAACCTGCCCGCTTGACCCCATCCCCTCCTCCCTTCTCCAGACCATCTCCGGTGACCTTCTCCCCTACCTCACCTCGCTGATCAACTCATCCTTGACCGCTGGCCATGTCCCTTCCGTCTTCAAGAGAGCGAGAGTTGCTCCCCTTCTCAAAAAACCAACACTCGACCCCACTGATGTCAACAACTACAGACCAGTATCCCTTCTTTCTTTTCTTTCCAAAACTATTGAGCGTGCCGTCTTTAGCCAACTCTCTTGCTATCTCTCTCAGAATGACCTTCTTGATCCAAACCAATCAGGTTTCAGGACTGGTCATTCAACTGAGACTGCTCTTCTCTGTGTCACGGAGACTCTCCGCACTGCTAAAGCTAACTCTCTCTCCTCTGCTCTTGTCCTTCTAGACCTGTCTGCTGCCTTTGATACTGTGAACCATCAGATCCTCCTCTCCACCCTCTCCGAGCTGGGCATCTCCGGGCGCGGCTCACTCCTGGATTGCGTCCTACCTGACCGGTCTCTCCTACCAAGTGGCGTGGCGAGAAGCTGTCTCCGCACCACGTGCTCTCACCACTGGTGTCCCCCAGGGCTCAGTTCTAGGCCCTCTCCTTTTCTCCCTATACACCAAGTCACTTGGCTCTGTCATATCCTCACATGGCCTTTCCTATCATTGCTACGCTGACGATACACAACTAATCTTCTCCTTTCCCCCTTCTGATAACCAGGTGGCGAATCGCATCTCTGCATGTCTGGCAGACATATCAGTATGGATGACGGATCACCACCTCAAGCTGAACCCTGGCAAGACGGAGCTGCTCTTCCTCCCGGGGAAGGACTGCCCGTTCCATGATCTCGCCATCACGGTTGACAACTCCGCTGTGTCCTCCTCCCAGAGTGCGAAGAGCCTAGGCGTGACCCTGGACAACACCCTGTCGTTCTCCGCCAACATCAAGGCGGTGACCCGCTCCTGCAGGTTCATGCTCTACAACATTCGGAGAGTACGACCCTGCCTTACACAGGAAGCGGCACAGGTCCTAATCCAGGCACTTGTCATCTCCCGTCTGGACTACTGCAACTCGCTGTTGGCTGGCCTCCCTGCCTGTGCCATTAAACCCCTACAACTCATCCAGAATGCCGCAGCCCGTCTGGTGTTCAACCTTCCCAAGTTCTCTCACGTCACCCCCCTCCTCCGCACACTCCACTGGCTTCCAGTTGAAGCTCGCATCCGCTACAAGACCATGGTGCTTGCCTATGGAGAAGTGAGGGGAACGGCACCTCTGTACCTTCAGGCTCTGATCAGTCCCTACACCCAAACGAGGGCATTGCGTTCATCCACCTCTGGCCTGCTGGCTCCCCTTCCTCTGTGGAAGCATAGCTCCCGCTCAGCCCAGTCAAAACTGTTCGCTGCTCTGGCACCCCAATGGTGGAACAAGCTCCCTCACGACGCCAGGACAGCGGAGTCACTCACCACCTTCCGGAGACATTTGAAACCCCACCTCTTTAAGGAATACCTGGGATAGGATAAAGTGTTCCTTCTAACCCCCCAAATTGTAAAGTGGTTATCCCACTGGCTATAGGGTGAACGCACCAATTTGTGAGTCGCTCTGGCTAAGAGCGTCTGCTAAATGACGTTAATGTGCCCTTGAGCAAGGCACTTAACCCTAATTGCTCCTGTAAGTCGCTCTGGATAAGAGCGTCTGCTAAATGACTAAAATGTAAATGTAAATGTAATGTGTCGATCTAGATCAATAAAGCACTGTATCAATATTGCCGTGCCTGGCCCTTACTGGGTAGTTTACGTCACTGACCAGATGTTTGTTCATGCTCAAGGCTGCTGGAAACGATTGGTATGCCAGAGGGTTTGCCGAGAAGAGGGTAATCAGCAGGATTTACTATTGCCAAGGTTTCTGAATCTGTGGCCGCATCCGGGAACACACTGTTACAGGATTTGATCACTGGACACATTACACACAAACACACGTGCGCACACACACACACACACACGCACACACACGCATGCACTCAAATGCACACACACAAAGACGTTTATTCACTTGCATTATTTTCATTGCATTACTATTCCTCTCAGAGGGGGGGTTGTAATGTTGGGCTCTATTGGTTTTCATTGGCTCATTTGGAGTAGGCCTACATCTATCCATGCACTTTAGCTGCACACATATGCTGGTTTCCCCTGTGAGATGACTGCCCACAGCTACACACTTGGCTCTCCTTCAGAGAACATTCACCATAAGTGTGTGTGTGTGTGTGTGTGTGTGTGTGTGTGTGTGTGTGTGTGTGTGTGTATCCACCAGCAGGTCTCTCTCTACAGGCCTTTGGAGATCAATCTAAAACAGGGATGGGCAACTTTGATGGGGGTGGGGGCCACAAAAAATCTGAACTCGTCATGAGGGGCCGCAGTTGATCACAGGTCTGTGTACCCACATCCAGATGTTCCTAATGTTTTGTGCACTCAGTGGTGTGTACACATTCCAGCATTCAATTCCCTAACAGGGTGAACTGGATATTCGGCTGTCACAACAATGATTGTCACACAACACAATGCCACAGATGTCTCAAGTTTTGAGGGAGCTTGCAATTGGCATGCTGACTGCATGAATGTCCACCTGAGCTGTTGCCAGATAATTCAATGTTAATTTCTCTACCTCCAATGTTGTTTTAGAGAATTTGTCAGTACTTCCAACCGGCCTCACAAACGCAGACCACGTGTAACCACGCCAGCCCAGGAACTCCACATTCGGCTTCTTCACCTGCAGGATCGTCTGAGACCAGCCACCTGGACAGCTGATGAAACTGAGGAGTATTTTTGTCTATAATAAAGCCCTTTTGTGGGGAAAAACTCATTCTGATTGGCTGGGACTGGATCCCCAGTGGGTGGGCCTGGCTCCCAAGTGGGTTGGCCTATGCCCTCCCAGGCCCACCCATTGCTGCGCCCCTGCCCAGTCATGTGAAATACATAAATTAGCACCTAATGAATTTATTTCAATTGACTGATTTCCTGAAATGAACTGTAATTCAGTAGAATCGTTGAAATTGTTGCATTTTGTGTTTATATTTTTTTCGGTATACAATCCAGGTGTGGAAAGCTCTTAGAGACTTACCCAGAAAGACTCAAAACTGTAATCGCTGCCAAAGGTGATGCTAACATGTATTCACTCAGAGGTGTAAATACTTATGTAAATTAGATATTTATGTATTTCATTTTCAATACATATTAAACAAATTCTAAAAACATGTTTTCACTTTGTCACTATGGGGTATTGTGTGTAGAATGGTGAGATTTTTTATTTATTTAATCCATTTTTAATACAGGCTGTAATACAACAAAATGTGGAATAAGTCAAGGGGTATGAATACTTCCTAAAGGCACTGTATGTAGCCTAAATATTAATGAGAGAGAAATAACCTTTGATTATTTTTTTTAAATGCTGTATTAATATATTGTTTTAAACTATTATTATTAATTAATATTTAAATGGTTGATTCTCATGAAACCAGTTTTAAACATGTCTAGCAAATTGAGTTACAAAATCATGATGCATCTGCAAAAATCAACTATCATTCTGAGGACTAAGATGTGTAGTTTTTAGTTTTTTAACATTTTCACCCCAAATTCTCATTACCGAAATGTGTCTTGATTAAATTCTCAGGTCATTTTATACCATTTTACTTATTTGAATAAAACACAAAGTATGTTGCTGTAGTTTGTCCAAAATCATATAAAAATGGTATACTAGTTGAAATTTGCATTAAACTATATTATACCAAGCATTGTTGTATACTCATTTCTGATTGTCCAGAAGGTCTTTCTAGAATGGACATTAAAGCCAGATAACGGGACAGTTGGAAAAGATATCGGGACACCTTGCAATCATGACGCAATAAGCGCCTACACACGCAGACTGTACTTACTATGAAGTTACAGAGGGCTCAACCAACAACTACACAAACTGAAATTGGATACTTTGTAAACACAGGTCCTATTGAGGAAAAAACTTACTTGGCAAGCTAGTAATTATTGATTTGTTTTTGCAGAAACATGTTTTTTGGAGCATCTGATGACCTAAGTGATTTGAGAAAATGAAGGGCTCAGACACACCAATAACAGTTTCATGCTGAGGCATTGCACGTTTTACATTTAGAATTGCGCGAAAATGTCTGCAGTCAGACATCAACAGCGTGCGGAACGATTGGTAGACGAAAGGGAGAACCACATTTGGTGCATGTGTGCGACCCTTAAGAGCCACGGTACAGGGCAGCAGCGAACCCTAAGGTCAATCAGTCACAGAGAGTAGTGTTATGGGGGAGAGAGGGGTGGGTGAGTGATGAACATGAATTTCTCCAGTCCCCTCCACCGCTAAAGCTGTCAAATGCTCCCACATGTTTATAGTTTGACCAGATGTTTTCAGCAACTGATATTTTTGAATTTGGTTGTCATAATGGCAGGTTTGCTAGCAACAAACTATTTAGCTAGCTTCTAGCCTAGTGTTTGATATGCAATGCAATCTCCTCGTTATTAACAGTCATTGTTGACAAGTGTCCTGACAAGAAGGCAAACTTTTCTAGCTATTCAGGGAAAATCTGGCATTATCAGCTCAATGTTATGGATGTATCCAAGTTAATGTCAATAGAAAATAGCTACTTTGCTGTTATTCTGGCTGCAGAGGTCATGACTGTGTTAGCCATAGCTAGCTGGCTAGCAAGCAAGGGATCAGAACATTGCCAGCGAGCATGGCAACGGAACATAAATATCGAACTAATCAAACGAATGATTGGGTCGCATGCAACCAAAAGATGAGAAAGTATGAATTTGCTTATAAAAATGTAAATATCTATGTTTATTTTTTTTTTATCCTGGTAAATGTGTGCTTTCATTTTTTTGGGGGGGGGCAACTCTGGTATAAGCAGGATTATCCCTTACATATTTATTATGTACAAACACAGTGTCTATGGACGTGTTTAATTACTACAACACTTATTCAAGTTCCTGTAAAAAACTCCAATCAGTTTTAAATAATGTTTTTTTTCACCCATGATGCATCATCTAAAGGAGTAGTAGAAGTTAAGTAAGGGATAATCAATGAGGGGCTATGCGTTCTATTGAAAATAATGAATGACGTGGAAGGCATGTTCCACGATGTGCTAGCAGACTGATAAGACGCTTCAGGATGGCGGTCACGTGTGCTAGAAGGTAGAGGTCCCAAATTCGCGCCAGGTATGGGCCGAATCGGGAGGAAGTGATACTCGCTAAGCAAGCAGCGTGACATCCTTTAAAGCGGAAATTGGGGTAAAATCCATAATATCTGATCCAAAAACCTAATAATAATAATGAAATGGATAACTACAGATCCTAACCTCAATGATCCAATATATTTTCTTTGGGTAAATATAAGCAGATAAAACATTCAGGGTTTGTGCTCTTGAACCTTTGGTGTGAAAAGCACAGACCCAGACATTGTAGATACTGTATATAGTTCAGCCATTATTATAAACTGGGTGGATCAAGCCCTGAATGCTGATTGGCTGACAGCCATGGTATATCAGACCGTATAACATGGGTATGACAAAACATTTATTTTTACTGCTATAATTACGTTGGTGACCAGTTTATAATAGCAATAAGGCACCTCGGGGGTTTGTGGTATATCGTGCTTTCGGTAAGTATTCAGACACTTTGACATTTTCCACATTTTGTTACGTTACAGCCTTATTCTAAAATGGATTAAATAGTTTTTCCCCCCCTCTTCAATCTACACACAATACCCCATAATGACAAAGTAAAAGCAGGTTTTCAGAATGTTTTGCATATGTATTACAAATATTAAATTTACATAAGTATTCAGACCCTTTACTCTGTACTTTGTTGAAGCACCTTTGGAAGCGGTTACAGCCTCGAGTCTTCTTGGGTATGACGCTACAAGCTTGGCACACATGAATTTGGGGAGGTTCTCCCATTCTTCGCTGCAGATCCTCTCAGGCTCTGTCAGGTTGGATGGTGAGCGTCGCTGCACAGCTATTTTCAGGTCTCTCCAGAGATCTTCAATCGGGTTCAAGTCCGGGCTCTGGCTGGGCCCCTCAAGGACATTCAGAGACTTATCTTGAAGCCACTCCTGCATTGTCTTGGCTGTGTGCTTAGGGTCGGTGTCCTGTTGGAAGGGAACCTTCACCCCAGTCTGAGATCCTGAGCGCTTTAGAGCAGGTTTTCATCAAGGATCTACAGTGGGGGGAAAAAGTATTTAGTAGCCACCAATTGTGCATGTTCTCCCACTTAAAAAGATGAGAGAGGCCTGTAATTTTCATCATAGGTACACGTCAACTATGACAGACAAAATGAGAAAAGAAATTCCAGAAATTCACATTGTAGGATTTTTAATGAATTTATTTACAAATTATGGTGGAAAATAAGTATTTGGTCAATAACAAAAGTTTCTCAATACATTGTTATATACCCTTTGTTGGCAATGACACAGGTCAAACGTTTTCTGTAAGTCTTCACAAGGTTTTCACACACTTTTGCTGGTATTTTGGCCCATTCCTCCATGCAGATCTCCTCTAGAGCAGTGATGTTTTGGGGCTGTCGCTGGGCAACACGGACTTTCAACTCCCTCCAAACATTTTCTATGGGGTTGAGATCTGGAGACTGGCTAGGCCACTCCAGGACCTTGAAATGCTTCTTACGAAGTCACTCCTTCGTTGCCCGGGCGGTGTGTTTGGGATCATTGTCATGCTGAAAGACCCAGCCACGTTTCATCTTCAATGCCCTTGCTGATGGAAGGAGATTTTCATTCAAAATCTCACGATACATGGCCCCATTCATTCTTTCCTTTACACGGATCAGTCGTCCTGGTCCCTTTGCAGAAAAACAGCCCCTAAGCATGATGTTTCCACCCCCATGCTTCACAGTAGGTATGGTGTTCTTTGGATGCAACTCAGCATTCTTTGTCCTCCAAACACGACGAGTTGAGTTTTTACCAAAAAGTTCTATTTTGGTTTCATCTGACCATATGACATTCTCCCAATCCTCTTCTGGATCATCCAAATGCACTCTAGCAAACTTCAGACGGGCCTGGACATGTACTGGCTTAAGCAGGGGGACACGTCTGGCACTGCAGGATTTGAGTCCCTGGCGGCGTAGTGTGTTACTGATGGTAGGCTTTGTGACTTTGGTCCCAGCTCTCTGCAGGTCATTCACTAGGTCCCCCCGTGTGGTTCTGGGATTTTTGCTCACCGTTCTTGTGATCATTTTCACCCCACGGGGTGAGATCTTGCGTGGAGCCCCAGATCGAGGGAGATTATCAGTGGTCTTGTATGTCTTCCATTTCCTAATAATTGCTCCCACAGTTGATTTCTTCAAACCAAGCTGCTTACCTATTGCAGATTCAGTCTTCCCAGCATGGTGCAGGTCTACAATTTTGTTTCTGGTGTCCTTTGACAGCTCTTTGGTCTTGGCCATAGTGGAGTTTGGAGTGTGACTGTTTGAGGTTGTGGACAGGTGTCTTTTATACTGATAACAAGTTCAAACAGGTGCCATTAATACAGGTAACGAGTGGAGGACAGAGGAGCCTCTTAAAGAAGAAGTTACAGGTCTGTGAGAGACAGAAATCTTGCTTGTTTGTAGGTGACCAAATACTTATTTTCCACCATCATTTGCAAATAAATTCATAAGAAATCCTACAATGTGATTTTCTGGAAAAAAAATCTCAATTTGTCTGTCATAGTTAACGTGTACCTATGATGAAAATTACAAGCCTCTCTCATCTTTTTAAGTGGGAGAACTTGCACAATTGGTGGCTGACTAAATACTTTTTTCCCCACTGTATGTGCTGTCTCCCACCCCTCATGTACGTCTACGTTTCGGGTGCGCAAGTCAGCACTTATCAATTCACTAACTAGACCCCTTCCCTCAGTCATAGAATCCTCCCAGAATCCTATAGACTGGTCACTATTCACTGATCTTACACTATTATATGCCAGGCAGTGTGGTACACCCCCCAATATATCATTATATAAACAGTTTATTCACCAAACTTCAGATAACCTCATTCTTATATTCACATGACTCCCATATCACATTCACACACCGCTATTTCCCATCACACAATCAGGGATATTTTCTTCTATAAAAGTGCACAGATTTGGAATGTTCACCCTAGCACGTTTGATATCTCACTATGGTCAATGTTACCATAATCCTATATTACTTCTACATTTCCCAAATGTAATAACCCCTAAGAGCTTGTCCGAAATACAAGGTGTTGACGTCATATGATTACCCCCGTACACGTGACCTGTTCCTCCAACAGGATTTCTCATACCCGGTTATCTCCAGGACCTCCTTTGAGGATTTGCTTCCCAAGATGGAAAGAGAAGAACCCCCCCGTTGTCTTTATAATCTAGTAATAATTCACTCAATAATTATTTTTCTTTGGACTTATTATTAGGTGCAACTTTTGAGCAAATGTTATGATCAGCTTTTGTAATTAACCATTTAAATTATTCAACCCGTAACCCAGAGTGTTTTAAGACCCCAGTTTCATGAAACGGATGGGACAACCATTCTTTCTCACGCGACGTATTTTAGTCCCTTCCTTGAAACAATTAATTATCGCTACTTTCGATGGATCATTAGGTCTCACATGTATACAACCTTATATGATTATTAGTTAACACTATCGTTAACCCGGAGTTTGTAAGGCTCCAGTTTATACTGAAATGGATAGAGTTATGGCAAATCTACAGTTGTTTATGATTTTTGACTTGTTTAATGTATCTATCTCACAAGATAATAGTTATTTCCCTCCTTGAAGTTTCACCCCCGTTTTATATTTATCTAGAATACTGGCGCATTGGGTTTTCTCTAGATAAACGTCTAAAAACCGGCTACCGGGATGTCGATCCCGTTTTGGGATATTGACGGAATATTACCCTCACTACAGCACATTTAAACTATACATTTTACTGCAGGTTACAGATATCAATTCCCCCAAAAGCCATGAATAAAGATCACTGACCTTATACTTGTAGCTGGGATCTCAATTTTGGATAGATCTCGTCACCGTTCCTGGCGTTTACCAGTTCACCACCGGCCTGAAATAGCCCCTCAATCTCAGAGGTCAGGTCTTTGTCTTACGGATCCTAGATCCGCCCGTGCACGGTTTCGGGGTTCCCTGGGACGACAACAACGGGTGTTGAGACCCGGCTCGAAGGGCCAAGTTGTCACGAGAATTTCTATCTTAATGTTCCAAAGCCTCTCACTCCCACTCCCTGTGTGGGGACATCTGTTTTTGAAACCGGTCTCCTGTTATTGGTTTTAACGTTTGCACTTCTGCTTGCCTAATTACAAGACACAAATACTCTGTTGCTGGGCAAATATGTCTCTTATATAAGCACATATGATTAACTAATTTTTCCAACAATTGTTTACAGACAGATTATTTCACTTATAATTCACTGTATCACAATTCCAGTGGGTCAGAAGTTTACATACACTAAGTTGACTGTGCCTTTAAACATCTTGGAAAATTCCAGAAAAGGATGTCATGGCTTTAGAAGCTTCTAATTGACATCATTTGAGTCAATTGGAGGTGTACCTGTGGATGTATTTCAAAGCCTACCTTCAAACTCAGTGCCTCTTTGCTTGACATCATGGGAAAATCAAAAGAAATCAGCCAAGACCTCAGAATTTTTTTTTGTAGACCTCCATAATTCTGGTTCATGCTTGGGAGCAATTTCCAAATGCCTGAAGGTACCACGTTCATCTGTACAAACAATAGTACGCAAGTATAAACACCATGGGACCACGCAGCCATCATACCGCTCAGGAAGGAGACGCATTCTGTCTCCTAGAGATGAACGTACTTTGGTTTGAAAAAGTGCAAATCAATCCCAGAACAACAGCAAAGGACCTTGTTACGATGCTAGAGGAAACAGGTACAAAAGTATCTATACCCACAGTAAAACAAGTCCTATATCGACATAACCTGAAAGGCTGCTCATCAAGGAAGAAGCCACTACTCAAAAACCGCCATAAAAAACCCAGACTACGGTTTGCAACTGCATATGGGGACAAAGATCGTACTTTTTGGAGAAATGTCCTCTGGTCTGATGAAACAAAAATAATGACCATCGTTATGTTTGGAGGAAAATGGGGGTACCTTGCAAGCAGAAGAACATCATCCCAACCGTGAAGCACGGGGGTGGCAGCATCATGCTGTAGGGGTGCTTTGCTGCAGGAGGGACTGGTGCACTTCACAAAATAGATGGCATCATGAGGAAGGAAAATTATGTGGATATATTGAAGCAACATCTCAAGACATCAGTCAGGAAGTTAAAGCTTGGTCGCAAATGGGTCTTCCAAATGGACAATGACCCCGAGCATACTTCCAAAGTTGTGGCAAAATGGCTTAAGGACAACAAAGTCAAGGTATTGGAGTGGCCATCACAAGCCCTGACCTCAATCCTATAGAAAATGTGTGGGCAGAACTGAAAAAGCGTGTGAGAGCAAGGAGGCCTACACACCTGACTCAGTTACACCAGCTCTGTCAGGAGGAATGGGACAAAATTCACCCAACTTATTGTAGGAAGCTTGTGGAAGGCTACCCAAAATGTTTGACCCAAGTTAAACAATTTAAAGGTAATGCTACCAAATACTAATTGAGTGTATGTAAACTTCTGACCCACTGGGAATGTGATGAAATAAATAAAAGCTGAAATAAATCATTCTCTACTATTATTCTGACATTTCACATTCTTAAAATAAAGTGGTGATCCTAACTGACCTAAGACAGGGAATTTTTACTAGGATTAAATGTCAGGAATTGTGAAAAACTTAGTTTAAATGTATTTGGCTAAGGTGTATGTAAACTGTCTGTTAGGCCTACTGCTGCTAGGTAGCTCTCTCTCTCTGCTCTCCCCCTCCCCTCTGTCTGTTCTTAATTGCAGGAGTGAAGTCTGGTGTGCGGGAGTCAGGGTTCCAGCTGCAGCTCATTCACCATAATCACCTCAGCCTTAAAGACCCGGTCAAACTTGCCACTCATCGTCAGATCATAGTCAAGACGACCATGTTAGTCTCGCTGCTGACTCAACCTGCTTGTTTTCGCTCTTTGTGTTTTTGGCCTGTTCTATTTATATTTCTCCTGTGCCACAGATTATTGGAACCTGACTCCTGCCTCCGCTTCACTCCTGCCACCACCATCCTGCTTTCCACTACTGGACCTCACATTTGGACTCACCACGGACACTAGGACGTTACGGTACCACTCCTGCTCAGAACCCTGGATCTGTTACCCTCCCTGTAGACCTGGACTTGCTCTTCCCCTATTTTTGGAAACCTGGACAATTTAACTTTGGAATAAACCTGTTAAACCTTCCCTGGCTCGGTGTAGTTGTCTGCATTTGGGTTCATATTCAGTTTAAATCGTGACAGTATGATCTGACCCAAACATGAACCCAGCAGACAGTAGCTCAGATACCACCCCAGAGTTCACTCAAATTCGGACTGCCATAGCCAATCAGGGCATTTTACTTGGCCAACATGATACTTTGTTTAAGACTATTTCTGAGAACAGTCAGATGCTGCTTAATCAGGTTCAATTACTCACCAATTAAGTGTCTGCCCTTACTACCCAAGTTAATACTGCACCCCTCGTTCATGGCATACAAACTGCTCCTTCTCCCGCTCCGCCTGTTTTTTCCTGCTCCTCCAGCCCAGATCAGAGAGCCTTTTGTTCCTGCTCCAGAGCGCTATGACGGGAACATGGGAACCTGTGGTGATTTTTTGACTCAATGCTCGTTAGTGTTTGAACAACAGCCACTCACCTACGCCTCAGAAAGATCCCGTATTGCCTACCTTATCAACTCTACTAGCGGTTCCGCTCGTTCTTGGGGATCAGCGGTCTGGGAGAGTCAGTCGGACGTTTGCAACTCTTACGTTGCCTTCACCACTGAGATGAGGAAGGTTTTCGACCACCCGTACGAGGCAAGGAGGCTGCTAAACGGTTGTTTTCTCTTCGGCAGGGGTCTCGCAGTGTGGCGGAGATGGCAGTGGAGTTTCGGACTTTAGCGGCAGTGAGTGGTTGGAATGACGAGGCATTACAAGGAGTGTTCATTAATGCTTTGTCTGAGACTTTGAGAGATGAATTGGTGTCATATGATGAATCGCCTACGCTGGATAATCTTATTTCACTCACCATCAGGTTGGATAATCGGATTCGGGAGCGCCGCCGTGAGAGGAGTGTTAGTTCCAAGCAACCTGTCTGTCGTCAACCAACTCCTCCCCGCCTCTTCCCTACGGAGAAGGCCGAGTCTTCCCGAGTCAATACTAGGAGCTCTGAACCCGAAGCCATGGAGGTGGGTCGTGCACGGTTGTCCTCAGAGGAGCGTGCACGTCGAATTCAGGCTCGTGTCTGCCTGTATTGTGGAGAAGCTGGTCATTTCGTTCCTTCCTGCCCAGTTCGTCCGGGGAAAAGGGCCGGCTCATCATTAATGGGAGAAGTTTTGGTGAGCCGAGCAGCGGATTCTTCCTCTTCTCCCCGCATTCTGCTCCAGGCATCCCTCCAGTGGCAGTCCCAGAATTTCCCTGTTAGTGCGCTGGTTGACTCTGGTGCCGATGAAAGCTTTTTAGATCGAGAGTTGGCTCAACAAATGGATTTAGAGACTGTTCCTATGGACCGTCCGCTGCAGGCTAAGGGTCTAAATGGACAATTGTTGACCCGTATTACTCATCAGACTGTCCCTGTTTGTCTCAGAGTGTCGGGTAATCATCAGGAGAACATAAAATTTCACATAATTGACTGCCCCCAGACCCCCCTGGTCCTTGGTATCCCCTGGCTCATAAGACACAATCCCCACATTGATTGGGTGACAGGTAGAATTGTTTCATGGAGCACATTTTGTCATGTTAACTGTTTGTGTTCTGCTCAGACCCCTGCCAGCACTGTTCCTCAACCTCCACTGGAGTCCATGGATCTCTCTGCTGTCCCTGACGTGTATCATGACCTGGCATCCGTTTTCTGCAAACACAGAGCTACTTCTCTTCCTCCTCACCGGCCATACGACTGCGCCATTGACCTCCAGCCAGGAGCCCCTCTCCATAACAGTCGCCTGTACAATCTCTCCCGCCTGGAGACGGAGGCTATGAAGAACTACATTCGGGACTCCTTGGCGGCAGGTATTATTCGTCTTTTATTTATTTTGTTGGGAAAAAGGATAAGACCCTCAGACCCTGTATTGATTTCCGTGGACTTAACAACATCACCATTAAGAACAAATATTCTCTGCCTTTAATTAATTCTGCTTTTCCCCTCCTTCATGGTGCAACTATCTTTACGAAACTGGATCTACGAAATGCGTATCACCTGGTGCGCATTCGTAAAGGCGATGAATGGAAGACTGCCTTCAACACACCCTTGGGACATTTTGAGTATCTGGTTATGCCTTTTGGTTTGTCTAATGCCCCTGCTGTTTTTCAGGCACTAGTGAATGATGTCCTTCGGGACATGTTGAATCGTTTTGTTTTTGTCTATCTGGATGATATCCTGATTTACTCAAAGTCCTCCCAGGAACATGAACTGCATGTGTTGCAAAGGTTGTTGGAAAACAAACTATTTGTGAAGATGGAGAAATGTGAATTTCATGTGTCTGAAACCTCTTTTTTGGGTTACATAATAGCTCAGGGGGAGTTGCGGATGGACCCAGCTAAGATCTCTGCTGTCACGGACTGGCCAGCCCCCTCCACCCGCAAACAACTTAAACGATTCCTGGGGTTTGCGAACTTCTACAGGAGGTTCATCAAAGACTACAGCCGCATTGCTGCGCCACTCACCGCTCTCACCTCCATCTCACTACCGTTCGCTTGGAATGAAGGGGCCGAATCAGCGTTCAAAGAGCTGAAACATCGCTTTGCCTCGGCTCCCATTCTGATGCAGCCTGACCCCGACCGCCAGTTTGTCGTGGAGGTGGACGCATCCGACACTGGGGTAGGTGCGGTGTTGTCACAACGTTCACCTGAAGATAACAAACTGCATCCCTGTGCTTTTCTTTCACGAAAACTTTTTCAGGCAGAGAGGAATTATGATGTTGGCAATCGTGAACTGCTCGCCGTTAAGCTGGCTCTCGAGGAGTGGCGGCATTGGTTGGAGGGGGCGGAACAACCCTTCATCGTTTGGACGGATCATACAAATCTTGCATACATCCAGTCAGCGAAGCAGCTCAATCCCCGTCAAGCCAGGTGGGCACTATTTTTTGGTAGATTCCATTTTTCCCTGTCTTACCGTCCTGGGTCACGCAACGTCAAGCCTGACGCCCTGTCTCGTGTTCATTCTTCTGTTGATACTGGTAGTAACCCTGAAACCATCTTGCCTCCTACCTGCAGTGTTGCTGCCATTACATGTGACATCGAAGGGATTGTTAGACAGGCTCAACATCTACAAGCTGACCCTGGGAGCGGTCCTCCTAACCGGTTGTTTGTCCCTGAGTCTGTCCGCTCCCAGGTACTTCAGTGGGCTCACTCGTCTCCCCTTACCTGTCACCCTGGAGTTACTCGGACCCTTGACTTTTTGCGATGAAGTTCTGGTGGCCCAGGATGGAGGCGGACACTCGAGCCTTCATTGCTGCTTGTACGGTATGTGCACGAAGTAAGAACTCCACCCAGGCCAGCGCTGGTCATCTACGACCTCTGCCAATACCCAGCCGTCCCTGGTCCCACATTGCATTGGATTTTGTTACTGGACTTCCCCCCTAGTCTGGAAAGACTGTCATTCTTACTGTAATTGATCGTTTTTCTAAGTTTGCTCATTTTTTGGCCCTACCTAAACTGCCCACTGCCAGAGAAACTGCTGATATTTTGGTTGAATATGTGTTCCGCTCTCATGGTCTACCCACTGATATTGTCTCTGACAGGGGTCCCCAGTTTGTCTCCCAGGTATGGAACGCTTTCTGTAAAGCTTTGGGCATCACATCCAGCCTGTCCTCTGGATATCACCCCCAGACCAACGGGCAAGCCGAGAGAGCGAACCAGGAGATGGAGACCACTCTCCGCTGTGTCACAGGGTCTAACCCTGGGTCATGGAGCTCCATGCTCCCCTGGGTGGAATATGCTCATAACACCTTGACTAACGCTTCCTCTGGTTTGTCTCCCTTTCTGTGTTTGGAAACCTGGACAATTTAACTTTGGAATAAACCTGTAAACCTTCCCTGGCTCGGTGTAGTTGTCTGCATATGGGTTCATATTCAGTTTAAATCGTGACACTGTCGACTTCAACTGTGTGTACCCTCCACACCTTGGTCAAAAAACATCACCAAAACACAAAGGAATTTTTTTTGACTGTTTTATAGACTTTCAATAAGCCTTTGATTCCATATGGCATGAAGGTATGTTCTTAAAACTCCTTCAAGGTGGTGTAGGAGGCATGGTCTATGATTTTATCAATGTGATAAAATGGCGCCAAAGGGGATGGCTGCCATTTTATGGGTTCTTAACCAACCGTGCTATTTTGTTAGTTTTTTTGCATTTCTTAAAACTTATTTTGTACATAATGTTGCTGCTACTGTCTCTTATGACTGAAAATAGCTTCTGGACATCAGGACAGCGATTACTCAAATTGAACTGGACTAATAATTTTTCTTTAATGAGTCGGATGACAGGGATTTGCTCCAGACAACCGACAGGGCCCTCATCCCCGTCATTCGCAGTAGAAAGAAAAGGAGATATCGCGGAAGGAGATTGGGGTGCTTGGTAAGGAGCCGGCGACGAGTGGCTAATCTGCCTTTGCCATCACTACTATTGGCCAACGTACAATCACTTGATAATAAAGTGGACGAACTACAAGCACGTATATCCTGCCAACGGGACATAAAAACTTGAATATCTTATGTTTCACCGTGTCGTGGCTGAACGACGACATGAATAACATACAGCTGGCAGGTTATACACTGTATCGGAAGGATAGAACAGCAGCCTCTGGTAAGACAAGGGGTGGCGGTCTATGTATATTCGTAAACAACAGCTGGTACACAGTATTTAAGGAAGTCTCAAAGTTTTGCTCGCCTGAGGTAGAGTATCTCATGATAAGCTGTAGACCACACTATCTACCATGAGAGTTTTCATCTATATTCTTCGTAGCTGTCTATTTATCACCACAAACCAATGCTGGCACTAAGAATGAACTGTATACGGCCATAAGCAAACAGGAACACGCTCATCCAGAGGTGGCGCTCCTATTGGCCGGGGACTTTAATGCTGGGAAACTTAAATCCATTTTACCTCATTTCTACCAGCATGTTAAATGTGCAACCAGAGGGAAAACAACTCTAGACCACACTTACTCCACACACAGAGACGCGTAAAAAGCTCTCCCTCGCCCTCCATTTGGCAAATCTGACCATAATTCTATCCTGGAAGCACCAGTGACTCGGTCAATTAAAACGTAGTCAGATGAAGCAGATGCTAAGCTACAGGACTGTTTTGCTAGCACAGACTGGAATATGTTCCGGGATTCTTCCGATGGCATTGAGGAGTACACCACATCAGTCACTGGTTCATCAATAAGTGCATCGATGACGTCGTCCCCACAGTGACTGTACGTACATACCCCAACCAAAAGCCATGAATTACAGGCAACATCTGCGCTGAGCTAAAGGGTAGAGCTGCTGCTTTCAAGGAGCGGGACTCTAACCCGGAAGCTTATAAGAAATCTCACTATGCCCTCCGACGAACCATCAAACAGGCAAAGCGTCAATACATGTCTAAGATCGAATCGTACTACACCGACTCTGACGCTCGTCGGATGTGGCAGGGCTTGCAAACTATTACAGACTACAAAGGGAAGCACAGCCGCGAGCTGCCCAGAGACACGAGCCTACCGGAGGAGCTAAATTACTTCTATGCTCGCTTCGAGGCAAGTAACACTGAAACATGCATGAGAGCATCAGCTGTTCCTTACGACTGTGTGATCATGCTCTCCGTAGCCGACGTGAGTAAGACCTTTAAACAGACGGATCACCAGGACATGCACTCCGAGCATGCGCTGACCAACTGGCAAGTGTCTTCACTGACATTTTCAACCTGTCCCTGACTGAGTCTGTAACACCAACATGTTTGAAGCAGACCACCATAGTCCCTGTGCCCAAGAACACTAAGGTAACCTGCTTAAATGACTACCGACCCGTAGCACTCACGTCTGTAGCCATGAAGTGATTGAAAGGCTGGTCATGGCTCACATCAACACCATTATCCCAGAAACCCTACACCCACTTAAATTTGCATACCGCCCCAACAGATCCACAGATGATGCAATCTCTATTGCTCTCCACACTGCCCTTTCACACATGGACAAAAGGAACACCTATGTGAGAATGCTATTCATTGACTACAGCTCAGCGTTCAACACCATAGTGCCTTCAAAGCTCATCACTAAGCTAAGGACCCTGGGACTAAACACCTCCCTCTGCAACTGGATCATGGACTTCCTGATGGGCCTCCCCAAGGTGGTAAGGGTAGGTAACAACACATCCGCCACATTGATCCTCAACACGGGGGCCCCTCAGGGGTGCGTGCTCAGTCCCCTCCTGTACTCCCTGTTCACTCATGACTGAATGGCCAGGCACGACTCCAACACCATCATTAAGTTTGCCGATGACACAGCAGTGGTAGGCCTGATCACCGACAACGACGAGACAGCCTATAGGGAGGAGGTCAGAGACCTGGCCGTGTGGTGCCAGGGCAACAACCTCTCCCTCAACGTGATCAAGACATAGGAGATGGTTGTGGACTACAGGAATAAGAAGAGGACCGAGCTAGTCATTGACTGTTCTCTCTGCTACTGCACGTCAAGCAGTACCGGAGCACTACCCAGACTATTTGCAACTTTACCTACATGTACATATTACCTCAATTACCTCAACTAACCTGTGCCCCCGCACATTGCCTCGGTACTGGTACCCCCTGTATATAGCCACGCTATTGTTATTTTGCTGCTGCTCCTTAATTATTTGTTACTTTTATTTCTTGATTTTTTTAGGTATTCTTTCTTCAAACTGCATTGTTGGTTAAGGGCTTGTAAGTAAGCATTTCACTGTAAGGTCTACACCTGTTGTATTCGGCGCATGTGACATTTAACATTTGATTTGATTTGATTTGATCTATACTGAACAAAAATATTAATGCAACAATTTAAAATATTTTTATGAGTTACAGTTCATATAAGGAAATCAGTCAATTGAAATCAATTCATTATGCCCTAATCTATTGAGTTCACATGACTGGGAATACAGATATGCATCTTTTGGTCACAGATTGAAAATAAAGGTAGGGTCATGGATCAGAAAACCAGTCAGTATCTGGTGTGACAACCATTTGCCTAATACAGCATGAAACATATCATTTGCATAGAGTTGATCAGGTTGTTGTGTGTGGCCTGTGGAATGTTGTCCCACTCCTCTTCAATGGCTGTGGGAAATTGCTGGATATTGGCGGGAACTGGAACACGCTGTCGTCCACGTTGATCCAGAGCATCCCAAACATGCTCAATGGGTGAAATGTCTGTTGAGTATGCAGGCCACTAAAGAACTGAGACACCATGGGACACTCTGTTCACAACGTCGATATGAGCAAACTGTTCGCCCACATGACGTCAAATACGTGTGAGGCCGGTTGGACGTACTGCCAAATTATCTAAACTAATGTTGGAGGCAGCTTATGGCAGAGAAATGAACATTTAATTATCTGGCAACAGCTCTGGTGGAAATTGCTGCAGTCAGCATGCCAATTGCACGTTCCCTTACAATCAGTCAAATGGATGTAATTTTGCACAGAAAATCTTTAAACTTCTTTGCTTCGCGAAAGAAGCAGAGAAGACAGAACTTTACCAATTTCAACTAGATATAATGAATGCTTCAATCATTTATGACATTATTCTGGTGAACAAAGTTGTATTTAGTCTTCTAGGGTAGTGGTTCCCAACCAGGGGTCCTAGGACCCTAGGGGTACTTGGCCTACCCACAGAGGGTACTTTAGAAGACTCATGAGACCGTAGGCCTACTGGTAAAATGCACATGAGGGGGTATTTCAGGGGTACTCCGGGCAGAGCAAAATTTGGTTGGTGGTACAGTAACCGAAAAAGGTTGGGAACCACGGTTCTAGGGCAACATAAACTGAGTGTGTAAAATATTAAGACCACCTTCTCTTTCCATGACACGAACTGACCAGGTAAATCCAGGTGAAGGCTATGTTCCCCTATTGATGTCACTTGTTAAATCTAATTCAAACAGTCTAGATGAAGGGGAGGAGACAGGTTAAATAATTATTTTTAAGCCTTGAGACATAGATTGTGTACTGTATGTGTGCCGTTCAGAGGGTGAATGGGCAAGACAAAATATTTAAGTGCCTTTGAACGGGTTATGGTAGTAGGTGCCAGGCACACCATTTTGTGTCATGAACTGCAACGCTGCTATGTTTTTCACGCTCAACAGTTTCCTGTGTTTATCAAGAATGGTCCATCAACCAAGGTACATTCAGTCAAATTGACACAACTGTGGGAAGCATTGGAGTCAAAATGGGCCAGCATCCCTGTGAAACACTTTTGACACCCATGCCCCTACGAATTGAGGCTGTTCTTAGGGCAAAATGTTGGAAATTATAAGCAGAATATCTAAATTAGGCACCCCCCAAAAAATCGTTACGCCTTCTCTGACTTGAGCCTGCAGCGCATTTTCTATATTTACGGGTGTGGGCCTCAGATTTTAACTTTATCACATATAGTCGGGTAGTTGCGGATGGGTTATTAGCAGAGAGAGAGAGAGAGAGAGAGAGAGAGAGAGGGAGAACAAACAAACAAACATGTCATCTGGCCCAGATATTCCTTCCTAGAAGCCCTCCCTGGAGACAGAGCCATCCCATTTACCATTCCCTGATCTTGGAAAGTAATTTCCAACCTCTCACATGCCTCCTTCTGCCCAGAACACCAGAGTGATCCTGTGGCATTCTTTCGTGGCTCTCTTCCCCCCCACTGTCTCTCCCTCTTCCCCCTCCATCCTTTAACAGAATAATAGTGTTATTTCATTTTTTATACATCTCCCCCCTAACAAAGCAGTAGAATGCTGAGGCCCCTTGTCCCTGCTGCTGAATTTCCATACAGGAATATACCATCTGGATATACCATCTCAGACTCAGGGGGTGGCTCCCTAACACCGGTGTGGTCGTAAGGTCGAGGTGATACCACAAATCGGCAGGTCAACTACTGTATAAAAAATGGTCACTGGCCGGGGCCGATACGTTAAGCTGCTTGTCTCGTGGGGGCCTCAGGATCCGCTTACTGTGGTTGGTTGAGCTGTAGGGGTCAGAGAGCTGGGGGTCCATTCTGTGCTCTGCTTTCTGCTGGCCGGCTTAGTATCAGGAGTGGGAGGAAAGTGAGGATTTAAGAGGCCGGATTTAGTCCCCCCCCTTTACTTTGGTTTAGGGTATTACTCCACTACGCTGCTCTCTTTAACTTGCCTTGCTAGGAAAACAACACTGTGTTTTGATACACCCCCAACCTTTTTGATGTGCAACCTACAACCTCCCTCCTTACCACTTTGTTGGAGTTCTACACTGCACACTGCTCCTCTCCTCTCCCACCTCCCTCCGTTCCACAGACTGCATTCAGTAGAAGTCACACAGGGGAGACAGAGGTTGTTGGAATGCCAGGAATAATAATCATAAAGCTAAGAATCCGTGCACATATGCTCTGTGATCTCTCCTCCGTCGCTCATAATCGCTCCTGATCGCCCCTCCAATGCTGATTCTGCCTTGGGATGAGATCTATCTGGAGATCCAACAGGATTCAATAAATAAGAAAAAAAGGTTATGTTTGGGAGCAGCTCCAGAGAGGCTAAACCTTAGCTTCATATTGGTGCTAAGCTATAGCGTCTCCTTTTTATGCTCGTGGGGCATTTAAGCCCTGTACGAGGCCTGACAGACAGTCCTGCCTCCTAGGCTGCATGCTGCCCCCAAGACCAGAGCGAATCTCATGAACAGTGCAACTGCAGGGCTGCTTAGCAAGCTAACTTGGCTAGCCAGTCTTGTTAGCTAGGTAGTCTTGTTAGCTAGCTAATTATCTATGCTGGTTGTTAGCTTGCATAACTAATATATGTATAATTATAAGGGACACTGGATAATATTACAATTTACAGAGTGGGTGAGCTCCATTCCTGACAGGCTGAGCAGATGAACTTTCAGCCTCAGAGCTTGAGCTGATTCAATAGGATTTTTTCGTAAGGGGATTCAATAGCAGCCTCAGAGGTTGATAAATCAGGATGCTGCATTGTTGGCGGTTTCATCAGGAAAGCTCCTTGGCAGGCATATTAGCTGTCAAAATGCCTTATAGGCTGATGCATATGATCCAGTGGGTGAGCTCTATTCCTTTCAGGCTGATCAGATTGAATAGCAGCCGCAGAGCTGGATCATATGCATCAGCCTATGAGGCACTTTGAGAGCTAATATGCCTGCAAGGAGCTTTGCTCATGAAACCGTCAACAATGCAGCATCTTGATTTATCAGCCTCTGATGCTGCTATTGAATCCCCTTACGAAAAAAGATTGCAGTCAGAGTGCAGTATAACTGCATTACACTGCAGTATAACAGCAGTTAGAGTGCAGTATATCTGCAGTAAGCTACAAATACTGCATCCAAAAAAACAGTCTTTTTTTACTGCAGTACTTTTGCAGTGTAACTGCAATTACTGCGTCCAAAATACCACAGTCAACTGCAGTTACTGCACTTTCATTGCAGTTTCAAAACTGCAATCTTTTTTTGTAAGGATGAAGCTCTGTGGCTGAAAGCTCATCTGATCAACCTGTCAGGAATGGAGCTCATATTTAAATATCATCCACAAAACATGAAGTGTCCCTTAGCTTGCATAACTGATATGTGTATAATTCTAATAACCAGCATAGATAGCTAGCTAGCTAACAAGACTACCTAGCTGAGTAGCTAGCTATCTCAAAAGACTAACTAGCCAGGTTAGCTTGCTAAGCAGCCCTGCAGTTGCGTTGTTCCTTGCATGTGATTGGCTCTGGTCTTGGGGGCGGCATGCAGCCTGGGAGATTGTGCTGTCTGTCAGTTGTCATCAGGACTTAAATGCCCCACGAGCTCTTTTTGATGAAGGTTATTGTAAAAATAAAACTTCAGAGCCAGCACAGTACGGTTCAGGTCTGCCCTATATTGTGAATCTTGTGCTAGTCTCTCCCAGACAGATATTTGCCCTGTGAGACTACTATGGTAGCGAGTCTAGTGCTAAGCTATCCAAGTATGAGCTAATGCCCCTATATGTGTCTGCTCCTATATCCTGCTGACATGAATCTGAGCTGTAATAAAACAAAAGTAGAGTACACTAGGCTGCTGAGGAACGGCTCATAATAATGACCGGAACGGAGCAAATGGAATGGCATTAAACACCTGGAAACCATGTGTTTGGTGTATTTGATACCATTCCACTGATTCCGCTCCAGTCATTACCACAAGCCTGTTCTCCCCAATTAGGGTGCCACCAACCTCCTGTGAAGTAGAGGTATACTGCAAATAAGAGAGACTGTGTGTGTGAACAGTAGCAGATTCTGTGGGCTCTATTTTCAGCTGCCACAAGGAGAATCAAGTGTCAAACACACGTTAGTTTGCAATTTTGTCATTTTGACTGGTGCACTGGCATTTTCCAATTGCGCTGAGGTGGGAGGGATATTATATGTATGGCTCTGGTGGTGAAATGTTTTGGTCCCCACAAGGATAGTAAAACAAATGTGAGTGTGTGAACAGGAGCTGTGTGTGTGTGGCGATGTCACTCTCCAATGTGAGAAGTCGTAAAGTGACAGGAAATCCCCTCAGAGCTCACATTGGAATATGTGAGGGAGTTCTGCACACGCTCAGTCATTCGTTTGTATAGTGACATGCCTGGTTTGGGCTAAAGGAGGGGGTTAGATTACGAGTGCTCACTCCAAGAGAATACTGTATACATATAATGTTTTTTTTAGTCTGTGTGTGTGCGAGTGGTTGTGTGTGTGTGTGGCACTGAGCGTGTGTGTGTGTGTGTGAGTGTGAATGCAATGCTGTATACGTGTTTGTGTGTATTCTGTGGTCCGTGATTGCGGCTTCATTAAACTCTATCAGCTCTAATTACAGCCTAGTGGTGTGTCTGGAATCCTCTCTCTGTGGTCTAAAGAAAGCACATTAAAGTGATTCATTTATACACACTGACAAATAAGCACACTCAGTATGTACACACACTGAAACACACACGCATCGCGTGCCTAATACACACGCACACACGCACATGCGCACACACACACACACACACACATACACACACACACACACACACACACACACACACACACACACGCACAGTCATTTCAGCTGTCTCTGTACATACTATTCTTCTACATCCCCAATATATTTGCCGCTCAAGCATAAAGATGAATATAATTTGAATAAATACCCTCGATTAAAAAAAAAAATCCAGTCACAGAGAGCGTGCCATGCAGTAATACCCTGCTATTTCAATTTTAGACCAGCAGGTGATGCCAGATTAGCTTTCTATGGCGCATCGCTTATTATGTCTATCATCCCTCTACTTCTGCTCTGTCACACATTCTTCTTCTTCTTCCCCCCCTCTCTCTCTCTCTCTCTCTCTCTCTCTCTCTCTCTCTCTCTCTCTCTCTCTCTCTCTCTCTCTCTCTCTCTCTCTCTCTCTCTCTCTCTCTCTCTCTCTCTCTCTCTCTCTCTCTCTCTCTCTCTCTGTCTCCCTCTCTCTCTCTCTGTCTCTCTCTCTCTCTCTCTCTCTCTCTCTCTCTCTCTCTCTGTCTCTCTGTCTCCCTCTCTCTCTCTGTCTCTCTCTCTCTCTCTCTCTCTCTCTCTCTGTCTCTCTCTCTCTGTCTCTCCTCTTCTCTCTCTGTCTCTCCTCTCTCTCTCTCCTCTCTCTCTCTCTCTCTCTCTCTCTCTCTCTCTCTCTCTCTCTCTCTCTCTCTCTCTCTCTCTCTCTCTCTCTCTCTCTCTCTCTCTCTCTCTCTCTCTATCTACTGAGGCATGGCCATGTTTATATAGTAATAATAAACACAATCACTGTGTCTTGCTAATACGTCACATTTTCCCACAGTACAACAGTACCACTAGACTGAGATGTAAGCAGTGTTGTGGATACTGGACACCTTATTGGAAGGAATGTCGGGAGATGGGTGTCAGGATTGCTTTACCATAATATGAAACTCCCAAGTGGCACATTGGTCTAAGGCATTGCATCGCAGTGCTAGCTGTGCCACTAGAGATCCTGGTTCGAATCCAGGCTCTGTGGTAGCCGGCCGTGATCGGGAGACCCAAGGGGCGGCGCACAATTGGCCCAGCATCGTCCAGGGTAGGGGAGGGAATGGCTGGCAGGGATGTAGCTCAGTTGGTAGAGCATGGCGTTTGCAACGCCAGGGTTGTGGGTTTGATTCCCACCGTGGGCCAGTGTGAAAGAAAATATGTATGCTCTGGATAAGAGCGTCTGCTAAATTACGAAAATGAAACCTTTATAAGACAATGTAGTCTTATAAACACTAATCCTGACTCACACACTATTCCTTCACTATGCCCATCGATGCCAAGTCAATGCTTTCACTAAATGAAACCATACAACGTGGTGATGATGATGGTTCTGATTATTGGATCTAATGGTGGACTTGGGGGCGTTTCTGATGAGCTAACATAGCTAACATACTTCATACATATGGATTGGTTTAGCAAGCCTCGGCATTGTTCGTTAGGGCAGAGATTGTTCGTTAGGCTAGGTAGTCTGTTCAATCTTTGGTGGGGCGACACACACAGGCACACATGCACTCACGCACGCACACACACACACACACACTGGTCTCCACAACTCAACCATATAGTCTGTCTGGATTTAGAACATGTGCCTCTGCTTCTGTGTGTGTCTGTAAAGGGAAACTCTTTCCTCTGTATTCCATTGTTGGACAGTAGAATGTGTAAAACATTTCATCAGGTTCAAGTCTGTACTATATACCCCTGGTCCTGGACTAGAAAGGGAGGATTCCTCCCAAATTACACCCTATTCCATATACAGTATATTGCACGACTATTGACCAGGGTCCATATTGCTCTGGTCAAAAGTAGTGCACTATGTAGGGAATAGGGTGTCATTTGAGATGCAGACCTCGATTCCACTGCCAGAGGACCATGGAAAGTACATTTGGCAGCTCTACTCTCCCCCTGGACTAAAATAGCCTCAGCTCAGCATTCACATGTCTTATTGTCTCATTGTCACTGTACGTGCGAAGTGGCATATAGCTGGGGCTTGTCATTGGCTGGCTGCTTTCTCTGGTGTGTAGTTTGAGGTGAGGTACTGTATACAGTGGGGAGAACAAGTATTTGATACACTGCCGATTTTGCAGGTTTTCCTACTTACAAAGCATGTAGAGGTCTGTACTTTTTATCATAGGTACACTTCAACTGTGAGAGACGGAATCTAAAACAAAAATCCAGAAAATCACATTGTATGATTTTTAAGTAATTAATTTGCATTTTATTGCATGACATAAATATTTGATCACCTACCAACCAGTAAGAATTCCGGCTCTCACAGACCTGTTAGTTTTTCTTTAAGAAGCCCTCCTGTTGTCCACTCATTACCTGTATTAACTGCATCTGTTTGAACTCGTTACCTGTATAAAAGACACCTGTCCACACACTCAATCAAACAGACTCCAACCTCTCCACCTCAGCCAAGACCAGAGAGCTCTGTAAGGACAACAGGGATAAAATTGTAGACCTGCACAAGGCTGGGATGGGCTACAGGACAATAGGCAAGCAGCTTGGTGAGAAGGCAACAACTGTTGGCACAATTATTAGAAAATGGAAGAAGTTCAAGATGACGGTCAATCACCCTCGGTCTGGGGCTCCATGCAAGATCTCACCTCGTGGGGCATCAATGATCATGAGGAAGGTGAGGGATCAGCCCAGAACTACACGGCAGGACCTCGTCAATGACCTGAAGAGAGCTGGGACCACAGTCTCAAAGAAAACCATTAGTAACACACTACGCCGTCATGGATTAAAATCCTGCAGCGCCCTGCTCAAGCCAGCGCATGTCCAGGCCCGTCTGAAGTTTGCCAATGACCATCTGGATGATCCAGCGGAGGAATGGGAGAAGGTCATGTGGTCTGATGAGACAAAAATAGAGCTTTTTGGTCTAAACTCCACTCGCCGTGTTTGGAGGAAGAAGAAGGATGAGTACAACCCCAAGAACACCATCCCAACCGTGAAGCATGGAGGTGGAAACATCATTCTTTGGGGATGCTTTTTCTGCAAAGGGGACAGGATGACTGCACTGTATTGAGGGGAGGATGGATGGGGCCATGTATCGCGAGATCTTGGCCAACAACCTCCTTCCCTCAGTAAGAGCATTGAAGATGGGTCGTGGCTGGGTCTTCCAGCATGACAACGACCCGAAACACACAGCTTGTGCAACTAAGGAGTGGCTCCTTAAAAACATCTCAAGGTTCTGGAGTGGCCTAGCCAGTCTCCAGACCTGAACCCAATATTAAAAAGTTTTTCTTTTCTGATGTATCAAATACTTATGTCATGCAATAAAATGCAAATTAATTACTTAAAAATTATACAATGTGATTTTCTGGATTTTTGTGTTAGATTCCGTCTCTCACAGTTGAAGTGTACCTATGATAAAAATTAAAGACCTCTACATGCTTTGTAAGTAGGAAAACCTGCAAAATTGGCAGTGTATCAAATACTTGTTCTCCCCACTGTATCTCACCTGGACCTGTCTGATACAGGTGTGCTGTACATGACTCTCACGACTACTTCAGGTGTATGTCACACAACTGCACCCTGAGAACAGAATGTACAGCATTGTAATTAACTCATCAGACTTACCACAGATACATTGTTCCCTTAGTTTCAGATCCAGAAGGAAAGATATCAGCGACAGATAAGTCAGATCCTCCAATCCCTTTAGCCGTGACCTGCCACCTCTCTGACCAATGGAATTGTTGTTTGGTCTAGTTGCTGAAGCACTGTCTGATTATTGCATGCATGCAAGTGTTTGTGTCTCCCCACCCTCCCCTGGCTCCCCATAACAGGAAACCGAGAGGTGAGGCCAGGGTTTATGGGCTAAAACAGACTCAAAAGAGCCTCTTGTTTTCAAACAGAAAACCAACTCTTCATGTTTTTTCCCCCATAATTAATTTGGCATATCGAGGTTTGACCCTGGCACGGGGGCAGGAAAATATGACAGAACCCGGGGGCCGGAAATTTGAATGCCGTGAGGTTATGGAGTTAGGGGGTACGTCCCAAATGGCAACCTATTCCCTACATACTGCACTACTTTTGACCAGGGCCCATTGACCAGAGAGGTAGAGGCTACATGGTGCAGGACCAGGCTGGCAGTGTAAACCTCTATTTTGGTATCAAGACCAACTCAGTCAGGCTGGTGTCAGTCATTCTTCAGTTCCACCCTCCACCCTCCAGAGAGCTAGAGAAAGAACCAAAGAGCCAGAGCCACCTCCAGAGTCACCTTCCTGAACCACAATGAACGATCCTTGCCCAAGAGGGGGCCTAATAGAGTCAGTCCCTCATACTCTGTGGTGACCAGAGCCACTTGGTTAAATCCATTTGAATTCAATCACTTTTTGACAACATCCCTTTGTTTTAAACAAAGCTTTCCAGACATGTTTGCCCATGGAAGAAGTGGTCAGAAAGTGACTTTTTGGACCTGAATGCCAAAACATTCAGGAGATAAAGAATTTAGCATACTCCACCCCATCACTGGAAAATATAAACAGTTGAATTGGATATCATTTAAACAGGGTTGTCAAACTATTTCAACTTTTAACTTCAATTATCTAAAAACGCATACAACATATGTGAATATGAACATAATCTGAGTTAACACGTTTTTAGATAATTGACGTTAATGGTAAAACAATTACCTTTTTTTGTTTTTTGTTTTTTGTTGAGATTACTAAATAGTTTTGACAAACCTGTTTGTAAGCTTTTAAATTATGTAAATCTCAACCATTTACTCAACCTTTTATATTTTCCAGTGATGAAGACCTGGATGTCTATTGGTATGGTGGAGTATGCAAAAGGGATCCACTTTGAGCACTTTTATCTTGAATGTTTTGGCATTCAGGTCCAAAAAGTCACTTTCTGAGCACTTCTACAATGCTGTCAATAAGGTGATTTAATTCAAATGGATTTACCCACCTGCAACCTCACTGAACCCACCTGAACTACACTGAACTGAACTCTATTCTACCATACTGGTTCATTCTGGACTGTGGTGGCCCGTATTGAGTATGAGGGTTCATACGGATCTCTTCAGACAGAGCTTGCTGCGCTAACCATGGTAGACATCCCTCTGACTAGAGTGGTGGACCATAGAAATAAAATGAATAAAACAGGCTTGGAACCACTGACCTTGGCAGTTTGACTGGTACATTCATTCTAATTCTATGCATAGGTCAGAGCTCCGCATACTGTCCATTCTCCCATGGAGTCCATATCAGGCCGTGGCCTCATATACCCCCTCACCCCCATGCCAGTAGGGTACAGACAGGCAACACATCCAATAGGCATAGCCTACAACAGACACTCAGCATAATGGTCAGAACTCTTTTGAAGGCCAAGGCTTTGCCATGGTCAGGGTTTCGAACATGGCTTAGTTGTTGTCATCAGGAGTTGGCAAGACAGCACAAACGTATCTAGGACCAAGTTACTCGAACATGGCTTGGCTTTAGTTGGTAGACTGAAATAATGGGTCTCTTCCCACTTTCTGCCTCCCTTGTTCCCTTCTGGTCTGGAGGACTGGAGGTCTGTTGCCAAATCACACCCAGACCTGGAGAGGAAGTGTTGGAGTGGTGGTGGAGGTGAATGGGGGTGGGTGGGTGGGTAGGTGGAGGGGAATGGGCTGGAGGCTGGTGAAAGGTAATCCATGACTGGTTCGGAATGTTCCAGAATGTGCGGTTGGAAAAGATTGAGGGGGAAAAAATACCTTATTGAGAGGATGCACATAGACTCCCAAACACACACAATCATGCACCTGTGTGCACATGCATGCACACACACACACGTACACACGTACACACACACACACACACACACACACACATACAGCGCCCACTGGAACGTGTTTCAGTACAAGAGTGGTCCTTTCTGTCTTCCTTTCCACCTTGTTAGTCAGGGCAGGGTCAGTGAAGGTGTGTGTTGCTGTCTAGAGAACTGTGTGCTGAAGTATGCTGTGTTGTGTTGTGGTTATGTCTGTGTGATACTCTGGGGATGTGTTTTATGTTAAGGTTTGTCTAACAGAGCACTGTTGTTCTGTACACACAGTTTGTTGGCTCCTTGTTATATGGCCTGTGGTTTCTCTGATAAGCCACAACGTGTGTGTGTGTTGCTCTGTAACAGACGTGTGTTTGGTCTGTGTTTCAGGATGGCTTCTACCTGGCTGAGTTACTGCTGGAGAAGGGCTACAAGGTGAGAGAGACACCCAGGGAGAGGCTGCCAGGCGGGGATACACACCCTCTGCTGGGCTCCAGACATCCACACCAATACACACACACTGCTATGCACACACGCACACACACACACATTCCCTAGATAAGCTTGAAAGGGAAGTCAAAAGGGAAAAATGGCACATTTAAAGCAATGTCGATCTAACCCTTGGCCTAACCCTTGTCACCCATGGAAATCGAATTAACATAATAAAAAATCCCCATCAAAATCAGTCAGTTTAAGCTGTAGATATTTTTGCATGGGCTGCGTCTCAATCCACTGCATCCGCCGATATCGCCTTTCCGCATATGCGGTGAAAGGTGGAAGAGGTAGAGCAGTGTTTGTCAGACCATGAGACGTCCCGACAATCTTAATATCACAAACAGAACTGGAGTTATAACCAGTTTTAGGAGGGCATGTCATTTAAAAAAAATTGCCCTCCTTCTCCCAACAGTATGGCATGCTGCGCTCCTTCTCCCAACAGTATGGCATGCTCCGCTCCTTCTCCCAACAGTATGGCATGCTCCGCTCCTTCTCCCAACAGTATGGCATGCTCCGCTCCTTCTCCCAACAGTATGGCATGCTCCGCTCCTTCTCCCAACAGTATGGCATGCTCCGCTCCTTCTCCCAACAGTATGGCATGCTCCGCTCCTTCTCCCAACAGTATGGCATGCTCTGCTCCTTCTCCCAACAGTATGGCATGCTCCGCTCCTTCTCCCAACAGTATGGCATGCTCCGCTCCTTCTTCAGACAGTTGAAAGTGTAGTACCCAGCTGATAATCACCCCGATAATTGCCTCTAAACTAAACCATACTGAAACTAATTTCATACATAACAACAGATTAAATAAATTAAGTAAAGTATGATGGGGAGAAAGGGTGGGAATGGGTGAGATGATGAGAGAGGGGAAGTGAACGATGCATAATTATGTTATCACCAATTGTGAAAGAAGAACAGGGCAGGCCATTCTATTGTATTGATCCATTGTAATTATAATCTTAAAATGATATGTTCCCTATATCAGTCCACCGAATAAAAGCAGTCTGATCAGTCTACTCTGGCATACTTGGAGTAGGTTACACAGTGAGAGCATGCGTAATTGTACATGCTGAATGGATTTCAATATCTGGGAAAATATCTACATCGACCGGGTGTTGGATAATGTAGTGATGGGGCTTGTGGAACCTTACTTTGGCAAGGAGAGAAATGTCACCATGGACAATTTCTTAACTTCACTGCCATTGGCAAACATTTGCTTACAAAGAAAACAAGTCTGGCCGGCACCATGAACAAAGTGAGACGGGAGCTCCCTCTGCGCAAAATAAGGCACCTGCACAGCCGTCGTACTCCACAAGGGTGCTGAAGAATGACAAGACAACAGGAACAAAATAAGGAGTCAACCGGAGACTATTACACACTACAACCAAACAAATGAATGTCAAAGTGTGTCAAGCAAGTGAAAGTTACGATAATTGTGTCAACTGTTAGGACAAGGGATAACAGCTAAATGAAATCCAACTCATGACATTGCATGAAGTGGTACACAATATAAACATGAGCTGACAATAATATACTATTTTTGACTGCTGTCATATCAACACTTATATTCATTACAGTACCATTATTGCTTTTGTGCTGAGTTTCACTATTTATCAAGGCCACTTGGCGCTTATAATGTTGTTTAGGCTACTGATATTTTCATCATTTTTCTGCGGTTCTTTTGACCATGCCAACACATATGCTTCCTGTTTCATAGTTGTAACGAATAAAATTGATTGAACACTTGAAATGTGGCGTTTTTTGCGTTTTTTGTTTTTACATACAGTATAGCCTATAGTAACATAAACGAATGAAAATGATATTGTGTTATTTGAAATAAAAAGGCCTTAATAAACACAAACAAATTATTATTTTTGTGATGGCATATATTAAATATATTAATTACACTGTTAGAATGTTGCAGACAGAATTAGCTTGAAGTGGGGTCCATCGAGGCACAGCGGTTCTAGTGTTAACCAGGAAAGGGCTGTTATACCAGTGTTAACTTTGGCACACTTTTTTAGATTTAGTCTAGTCTTAGTCATTTTGACTAAAATATCTTTAAGTCTTATTTACAAAAAATTCATTTGAATAATGATTTAGTCTAGTTATTGTCAAAATTATGAAAACAGTGGGCCATTTTAGTTTTTTCATTTTAGTCACATCACATTTGTATTGCCTCATTAACCAATAGTAAACAAAAATCACTGACTGCACAAACCTACATAGCCTTGTCCTACCAACATATTTTCCTCTTCCCAACAGTATAAATATGACAAACATATCTAAGAATATATAACAGTTTCCTGGCCATGTACTTTCAGAGAGAGAGAGACATACAGAGAGAGAGAGACAGAGAGACTGTCTCTGTAGTCCTAGAGACCATGACTTTGCTCTCAACCTCCTACGTGGATGATCCTTCCTGGACCAGGGAGAGAGATAAGCACAATCACCAGATGGTGCCGCAAAGTAGTATGGGTTGCACTTGGTCGTGTCATTGCCATTCATTGTTATCAACGTTCCACAGTCGCCGCAGCCACATTGATGTCCAAAAGCAGAACGGGGGCTAATGACTTTGAATGGGAGCTAAGTCTCCTGTGGAGCACCAAGTCTCCTATGCTCGAGTCCGAGTCACCAATGGTTGAGTCGAACAAGTCCCTATGGCTGAAGTGCTATTCCCAGTGCTCTAGTCCTGGTCCATGTGCTCAAGTTTGAGTCACTGGGTCCACTTTAACTCAAAATAAAGTTATTTACCCAGTCATATATAGTTTCGTGGCAAGAGGGTTTTAGACAATAAATTGTTTGCTATACATGTTCCTTTCTTTCTATGCCACCAAATGTTTGCATACAGTGGGGAGAACAAGTATTTGATACACTGCCGATTTTGCAGGTTTTCCTACTTACAAAGCATGTAGAGGTCTGTAATTTTTTATCATAGGTACACTTCAACTGTGAGAGACGGAATCTAAAACAAAAATCCAGAAAATCACATTGTATGATTTTTAAGTAAATAATTTGCATTTTATTGCATGACATAAGTATTTGATCACCTACCAACCAGTAAGAATTCTGACTCTCACAGACCTGTTAGTTTTTCTTTAAGAAGCCCTCCTGTTCTCCACTCATTACCTGTATTAACTGCACCTGTTTGAACTCGTTACCTGTATAAAAGATACCTGTCCACACACTCAATCAAACAGACTCCAACCTCTCCACAATGGCCAAGACCAGAGAGCTGTGTAAGGACATCAGGGATAAAATTGTAGACCTGCACAAGGCTGGGATGGGCTACAGGACAATAGGCAAGCAGCTTGGTGAGAAGGCAACAACTGTTGGCGCAATTATTAGAAAATGGAAGAAGTTCAAGATGACGGTCAATCACCCTCGGTCTGGGGCTCCATGCAAGATCTCACCTCGTGGGGCATCAATGATCATGAGGAAGGTGAGGGATCAGCCCAGAACTACACGGCAGGACCTGGTCAATGACCTGAAGAGAGCTGGGACCACAGTCTCAAAGAAAACCATTAGTAACACACTACGCCGTCATGGATTAAAATCCTGCAGTGCACGCAAGGTCCCCCTGCTCAAGCCAGCGCATGTCCCATCTGAAGTTTGCCAATGACCATCTGGATGATCCAGAGGAGGAATGGGAGAAGGTCATGTGGTCTGATGAGACAAAAATAGAGCTTTTTGGTCTAAACTCCACTCGCCGTGTTTGGAGGAAGAAGAAGGATGAGTAAAACCCCAAGAACACCATCCCAACCGTGAAGCATGGAGGTGGAAACATCATTCTTTGGGGATGCTTTTCTGCAAAGGGGACAGGATGACTGCACCGTATTGAGGGGAGGATGGATGGGGCCATGTATCGCGAGATCTTGGCCAACAACCTCCTTCCCTCAGTAAGAGCATTGAATATGGGTCGTGGCTGGGTCTTCCAGCATAACAACGACCCGAAACACACAGCCAGGGCAACTAAGGAGTGGCTCCGTAAGAAGCATCTCAAGGTCCTGTAGTGGCCTAGCCAGTCTCCAGACCTGGACCCAATAGAAAATCATTGGAGGGAGCTGAAAGTCCGTATTGCCCAGCGACAGCCCCGATACTTGAAGGATCTGGAGAAGGTCTGTATGGAGGAGTGGGCCAAAATCCCTGCTGCAGTGTGTGCAAACCTGGTCAAGACCTACAGGAAATGTATGATCTCTGTAATTGCAAACAAAGGTTTCTGTACCAAATATTAAGTTCTGCTTTTCTGATGTATCAAATACTTATGTCATGCAATAAAATGCAAATTAATTACTTAAAAAACATTACAATGTGATTTTCTGGATTTTTGTTTTAGATTCCGTCTCTCACAGTTGAAGTGTACCTATGATAAAAATTACAGACCTCTACATGCTTTGTAAGTAGGAAAACCTGCAAAATCGGCAGTGTATCAAATACTGGTTCTCCCCACTGAATATGCTACTGGCAATGTTACCAGGGCCACATTCAGTGGCACATTTTTTTTTGAATGTTGCAGATAGAAATACCATGAATAGAGCCAACAATATTCCTTATTAAACATGTCAAAGATGCATGTTTGTTCTACATAGATTATTTCTTTCTTAACGCTCCAAAATGTTACATCCTGCTGAAAGTACCCCAGGTTGTTTACTATAGCTAGCTAATGAGGTAACATGACTGCTATTGGACCATAAACAGATTTAGCTAGTTAATCTATATTGTCCAAATAAGGATGATCCACATTCCACACTTCTTTGAAAATATATATAATAATCTATCAAGCTCACAAGCAACAAATGACTCAATTACTATGGTGGGAGATTATAATACGGTTTTAAGTACCTCAATAGACTGTTAAGAAAATCACACTACAAAGTATCACCATCAAACACAAATAATGAATATCATGGACACATTAGAACTAGTGGATATACAGTGCATTGCAATAGTATTCATCCCCATGGAATTTTTCCTATTTTGTTGCATTACAACCTGTAATTTAAATTGATTTTCATTTGTATTTCTTTTAATGGACATACATAAAATAGTCCAAATTGGTGAAGTGAAATGAAAAAAATAACTTGTTTCAAAAACGTCAAAAAAATATATAAAGGAAAAGTGGTGCGTGTATATGTATTCAAGCCCTAAATAAGATCTGGTGCAACCAATTACCTTCAGAAGTCACAGAATTAGTTAAATAAAATCCACCTGTGTGCAATCTAAGTGTCACATGATCTGTCACATGATCTCAGTATATATACACCTGTTCTGAAAGGCCCCAGAGTCTGCAACACCACTAAGCAAGGGGCACCACCAAGCAAGCGGCACCATGAAGACCAAGAAGCTCTCCAAACAGGTCAGGGACAAAGTTGAAGAGAAGTACAGATCAGGGTTGGGTTATAAAAAAATATCAGAAACTTTGAACATCCCACGGAGCACCATTAAATCCATAATTAAAAATTTGAAAGAATATGGCACCACAACAAACCTGCCAAGAGAGGGCCGCCCACCAAAATTCACGGACCAGGCAAGGAGGGCATTAATCAGAGATAACCCTGAAGGTACTGCAAAGCTCCACAGCGGAGATTGGAGTATCTGTCCATAGGACCACTTTAAGCCATACACTCCACAGAGCTGGGATTTACGGAAGAGTCGCCAGAAAAAAGCCATTGCTTAAATAAATAAATAAGCAAACACGTTTGGTGTTCGCCAAAAGGCATGTGGGAGACTCACCAAACATATGGAAGAAGGTACTCTGGTCAGATGAGACTAAAATTGAGCTTTTTGGCCAGCAAGGAAAAGGCTATGTCTGGCGCAAACCCAACACCTCTCATCACACCGAGAACACCATCCCCACAGTGAAGCATGGTGGTGGCAGCATCATGCAGTGGGGAAGTTTTTCATCGGCAGGGACTGGGAAACTGGTCACAATTGAATGAATGATGGATGGCGCTAAATACAGAGAATTCTTGAGGGAAACCTGTTTCAGTCTTCCAGAGATTTGAGACTGGGACGGAGGTTCACCTTCCAGCAGGAAAATGACCCTAAGCATACTGCTAAAGCAACACTCGAGTATTTTAAGGGGAAACATTTAAATGTCTTGGAATGGCCTAGTCAAAGCACAGACCTCAATCCAATTGAGAATCTGTGGTATTACTTAAAGATTGCTCTACACCAGCAGAACCCATCCAACTTGAAGGAGCTGGAGTAGTTTTGCCTTGAATAATGGGCAAAAATCTCAGTGGCTAGATGTGCCAAGCTTATAGAGACATACCCTAAGAGACTTGCAGCTGTAATTGCTGCAAAAGGTGCCTCTACAAAGTATTGATTTTGGGGGGGGTGAATAGTTATGCACGCTCAAGCGTTCTGTTTTTTTTGGTCTTATCCAGAGCAACATACAATCAGTGCATTTAACAAAGGTAGGTAAAAACCACATACAGTATCACCATCATTGCAAGTAAAACCTTCAAAATAGCCGATATCTGCACAATCAGTGCTAGAAGGAAAATAATCGCCCCTGTCATACCAGCCCTGCTGGCCCCACAGTGGACAGGAAGTGCCTTCAGTCACCACAGTAAGTGGCTCTGCTCCAGGCTTCAGACTGGGGACTTGTTGGGAGGGGAGATGATAGAGGGGTGGACAGGCATGCAGGAAGTGGAGAGTGAATAAAGGAAGTGAGGTCACAGCACAGTGTCCTCTCAGTAATGTGCTCCCCAGTTATCTCTTCACAACAGAGCTTCCTATGCATCCCCAGAACACCAGACCTTCCCCAAAACTAACACCCCAACCTCCACATATACACTGAGTATACTAAACATTAGGAACACCTGCTCTTTCCATGACATAGACTGACCAGATGAATCCAGGTGAAAGCTATGATCCCTTATTGATGTCACTTATTAAATCCACTTCAGTACAGATGAAGGGGAGAAGACAGGTTAAAGAAGGATTTTTAACCCTTCAGACAATTGAGACATGAATTGTGTATGTGTGCCATTCAGAGACAAAATATTTGCAAATTATTCTCTATAAAATTATTCAAGCTCTGTCAAGTTGGTTGTTGATCATTGCTAGGCAGACACAAGTCTTGCCATAGATTGTCAAGCTGATTTAAGTCAAAACTGTAACTAGGCCACTCAGGAACATTCAATGTCGTCGTGGTAAGCAGTGTCTGTTGGAAAGCAGACTGAACCAGGTATTCCTCTAGGATTTTGCCTGTGCTTACCTCTATTCCATTTATTTTTATCATAAAAAAACGTTGACAACCATACCCTTAACATGATGCAGCCACCACCGTGCTTGAAAATATGAAGAGTGGTACTTAGTGATGTGTTGGATTTGCCACAAACATAACACTTTGTATTCAGGACATGAAGTTAATTTCTTTGCCACATTTTCGGCAGTTTTACTAATTGCAAACAGGATAAATGTTTTGGAATATTTCTGTATATGCGTCCTTCTTTTCACTGTCATTTAGGTTAGTATTGTGGAGTTGTTGATCCAGCCTCAGTTTTCTCCTATCACAGCCATTAAACTCTGATGAGGCAGGATGAAGTGGTTTTGGATGTATGTGTGTGTGTTTGTGTCTGTGGCACAATGTCCCTTTTGTTGGCGATCTCCTCCAGTGGATCCCAGGAGAACCCTGTGTAATGCTTCCACCTCCTGTCTGTCCCTGAGCCTCACTGTGATCTGAACAACACAAATAACCACTCTCTCTGTGCCTGTATGTGTGGGAAATAAAGATACATGTGTACACACTGGGCCGTTGGTGTGTGTGTGGGGGTTTCTGTTTGTGTATGGGAGAGTAAGAGAGAAAGTGAATGAGGCTGAGAGAAAAGCACACTGTACTCCGTTACCCGTTATATTGCTTTCACTCCTACGCTTGTAATCTGGACAAAGCTAGAGACACATAGAGAGAGATGACTAGTCTCTGAGTCTCTCCCACTCACATCCTCTCTGTGGTCCTAGAAACCAAGAATTTGCTCTCAACCTCCTACGTGGACGATCCTTCCTGGACCAAATAAGGACACACACATACAGAGTATTCTCTGTATTTATTAGTTTATTCACCAGTGAGCCTATGCCATCCTAGACTCCTGAGTCACAGGCTGTCTGGTGTCATGACTGTCCTGGGTGAGGATCAAAGGCCTCAGATCAGCTTGGCAAATGGCTGACAACAACCAGACCCTCTCACCCACAGTAGAGGGGAAGAGGGGCTGGGCCGGTTTTGACACCTCGTAAATCTAAAAGGAGGAGAATCTATCTCTGACCCTCTAGTATGGCAATTGGAATGTACTTTGTCCCCCAGAAGTATTTTGCCACCAAAACTATAACGTCCAAAAAGTAAACACTGGAACAATATTTCTAACATCCAAATGTTTTGAATGGTCAGTGGGGATCTAAAGACTAATCATGTCATATTGTTTATTATTTTGTGATGTCATTAAAAATGTTATAATGAAAATACTGTAATTTGGAAAGTATACACACTTTATCTGTCAAGTTTACATCCAATATGTTGTGTATATAATATGGATAATTAACGAAATCAGAGGTTTTCAAATAAGATATGCATGGTGACTAGCCACGCCCCCAAGTGAGCTCAGAGATCGTGTCAGCAAGTAGGAACGCCCCTTTTACCAGAGTGCATAAAAAGCCTTGGTAACTGTCACGACTTCCGCCGAGGCTGCCACTCCTGGTTCAGGCAGGCTTTGGCGTTCGTCGTCACCTGAGTACTAGCTACTGCCGATCCCATTCTCATCACTCCACTTGTCATTTCTTGTCAATCACACACACCTGGTGCTCATTCCCCTAATTAGTCTGTGTATAAGTGTTCCCTCTGTTCCCCTTGTCTTTGTGAGTGATTGTTTTGTTGTGAGAGCGTGTAGCTCGGTTGAGCTACATTTTACTGTGTTATTTGCCAAGGTGGATGTTTTCCCTTGTACAGTTTCGTTTGACGCTTGGGGCGTTTGATTTATACAAACGGATTAAACTCTGGACTTCGGTATTTTACCTCCTGCGCCTGACTCCTTCTTTCACACCTCGTCACAGAATCACTCGCCTGATTTGATATGGAGTCAGCAGGAGAAGACCGCATGCCTGGAGTTGTGGCAAGGGTCCAGGAGCATTCCTCAATGTTGGCCATCTTGGGGGAAGCGATGGATCGGGTTCTTCAGGTGGTAGAACGCCTGGAGAGGAAAGGATCCGATCTATCGAGACCAGCTGGTCAAACGAATCCAGCCACCTACACCCCAGCCCCTGGAGGGATCCAGGTATCCCGGCCACCGGCATTTGACGGGACTGCAGCACGATGTAAGGGATTCCTACTCCAACTGGAGTTGTATTTCTCCAGCATCAGGCCGGAGCCCCGGGAGCGGGAGAAGGTATCCGTCCTCGTTTCCTGCCTTTGTGGGAGAGCCCTGTAGTGGGCCAACACGGTATGGAACGAGGGAGGTACCATGTTGGAGAACTACGGGGAGTTTGCTCGCCACTTTCGGGACGGTTTTGATCACCCGCCTGAGAGGTCGAGAGGCGGGCGAACGACTGTTTCATCCAAGGCAGGGGACGAGGACCGCTCAGAACTACGCGCTGAGTTCCGGACGCTGGCAGCGGGGTCCGGGTGGAAAGAGCCGGCCCTGATAGACTATTTCCGGTGCCACCTAAGGGAGGACGTCCAATGGGAGCTGGCCTGCCGGGATGCCATGCTATCGTTCTCTCAACTGGTGGACATGGCCATCTGGCTGGACAATCTGCTAGCTGCCAGAGGACATCCTGGTAGGGGTCTGCCCGTTCCCACTCCGGACGACTCGGACCCTGAGCAGATGGAACTGGGAGGAGCCGCTGGTCGAGAGAGCGCAGGAGGATAGCGACAGTGCTACTCTGGTGGCACGAAGGGACAATCCACCTCACGTCGCAGTCAACGTCCTTTTGGGTCTGGAGGCAGTAGGCAGGGTACTCACGCATCACCCAAGGTAACAGACACCCAAACGTGTTCAGAGCCCTTTGCGGCGCACTGTACTTTTTCTATCTCATTTCCAGTTCACTTGGTAGGTTCCCAGTGTAAGGCGCTAGTCGATTCAGGCGCAGCTGGGAATTTTATGGACAGGGCATTTGTACACCGTCAAAGCATTTAATTGGTTCCCCTAACCATTCCACTCCCCATTAGAGCACTAGATAGTCGAACATTAGGGTCCGGGTTGGTTAAGGAAGTTACTGTACCAGTCACCATGATTACGCAGGAGACACATGTTGAGCAGATCACCTTTATGATTATTGAGTCTCCTGCTTACCCTGTAGTCTTGGGTATCTTTGTGAAGAAGAAAGATGGCGGTTTCCGCCCGTGCATTGATTATTTACCACTGAATAATGTGACGGTACGTTTAGTTATCCTCTTACCCTCATTCCTTCAGTGATTGAGTCAATGCATGGGGCCCGTTTTTTCACCAAATTTGACCACAGGAGTGCCTACAACCTAGTGCGTATTCGGGAAGGGGATGAGTAGAAAACAGCATTCAGCACAACTTCGGGGCATTATGAATACCTGGTGATGCCCTACGGTTGAATGCTCCATCTGTCTTCCAGTCCTTTGTGAACGAAGTGTTTCGGGACATGCTTGGTCGCGGTGTAGTGGTCTACATCGATTACATTCTGGTGTATTCTGCTACGCCCGCCGAGCATGTGTCCCTGGTTCGCAAAGTGCTGGCCTGACTGTTGGAAATGACCCTTATGCCAAGGCAGAGAAGTGTGAGTTTTTCCAGCCGTCAATCTCCTTCCTCGGATATCGCATTACCACCACAGGTGTTGAGATGGAGGGAGACCGCATTGCAGCCGTGTGTAATTGGCCGACTCCAACCACGGCAAAGGAGGTGCAGCGCTTCCTTGGCTTTTCCAACTACTATCAAAGGTTTATTTGGGGTTTTGGCAAGGTCACAGCTCCCATTACCTCCTTGTTGAAGGGTGGGCCGTCCAGGCTCCGTTGGTCTGCTGAGGCTGATTTGGCATTCAGTAGATTGCGGGGTCTGTTCACCTCAGCCCCGGTACTGGCTCACCCCGATCCATCACTACCGTTCGTAATGGAGGTGGATGCATCCGAGGTAGGGATAGGAGCTTTCTTATCCCAACACTCGGGCACGCCACCCAAGCTCCGCCCCTGTGCCTTCTTTTCTAAGAAGCTCAGCTCGGCGGAGCAGAACAACGGCTTTGGTGATTGGGAGCTGTTGGCTGTTGTCCGAGCTTTGACGGTGTGGAGACATTGGCTCGAAGGGGCGAAACACCCTTTCCTCATCTGGACAGACCACCGTAACCTGGAGTACATTCGGGCAGCGAGGAGGCCGAATCCTCGCCAGGCCAGGTGGGCCCTCTTCTTCACCCGGTTTGATTTCACACTCTCATACAATCCGGGTACGAAGAACGTGAAGGCAGACGCACTATCTTGGCTGTATGACACAGAGGAGAGGCCCAGAGACAACACCCCCATACTCCCGGCCTCATGCATTGTGGCACCGGTAGTATGGGCGATGGACACGGATATAGCGTGAGCATTACGCACAGATCCATCTCTACCGCAGTGTCCAGCTGGGCTGCAGTATGTGCCTGCGCTTATCCATGATTGTCTGATCTATTGGGCACACACGTCATCCTCCTCTGGTTATCCAGGTATCAGTCGTACAATGCGCTGCCTAACCGAGAAGTACTGGTGGCCTACGTTCGCCTCCAGCGTGCCGTGCGTCGTCAGAAGGCCAACGCTGACCGCCACCGCAGGGAGGCCCCGGTGTTCGTACCGGGAGATCGGGTCTGGCTCTCGACCCAGAATCTGCCCCTCCGCCTGCCCTGCTGGAAGCTGAGCCCGCGGTTTGTGGGGCCGTTTAAAGTCCTGAGGAGAATCAACGAGGTGACAAACAAAATTAACGAAATTTACATTAGACCATAAAGCGTGGAGCAGCGGCTACACGGCTGAAAAATGTTAGAACTTGAATCTCAACACGAGGTGAAGAAGATAAACTCACTAGACCAGAACATTGCCAGTCTGCAGCTGTCCATGTAAAGTGGTCTAGAACTTTGACTAAAGACACGAGGTGGGAAGAGGAAAATCCCAACTCAGACAATCATTAGAATGCATCTGAGTATCTGTTCTATTTGAACACTCCACTCCAACCCAGGACAACTAATAAGAAGGACATTGTGACCTCTGTTGGACAAGCAGAGCCTTACACCGAAACGCGACAATAAAACCGAACCCCTTCCCATAGAAGGATTTATTGCTTTCAATGGAGAGACAACGAACAAAGACATCTACACGTAAATACATTCATGACTTCTTACCCAAACGGGCAGTGGTTTTGAGCAAAGTATTAAGATTACTTTGAGGGTAGCTTCCAAATGTACCAACGATAAGTTTGACTTTCTCTTTGTCGCTCCCTCTCTCCCTCCCTCTCTCTTCCTTACCCCTCCCTCTTTTGATAACCAAGCTGTCATGCTGTTAGTCCGCTAGGGACTTTTTCTCATGTATTAAGTGTATGTATTCTGTGTTATTATTTAGTTAGCTAGTAAATCAATAATTAAGTAAATTTGTGTAGTGCTGAATCATAAGTAAAGCTGGTGTTCTTGCAGATCCAAGAATTCTGCGACCATTCAGAATGACGACTGATAAGAGGTAATGAATGATACGTTGACTGTTTTATACATATTGATAGGTAAAGACCTTTTAGAGTTTAATTCGGGAGATGGTAACTCTATAAACAACTTATTCCGTGGTGCCCCAAATCCTAATGAGTTAATTGTCACATGATTAATTTAAACGAGTAACAATTAAACGTAGTTAGTTGATTCGATAAATAACAGTCATCATATTAATGAGTCACGTCATGACACTGGCTAATAGATGGGCCATCTAGATTACTGGCAGGAAACAGTAGCAACATTTCCACTCTTCCAGTCACACAAGGGAGGAAAATATATTTCACAGCAGCTACTTATCTCTCTACCTCCCCCTCCTCTCTGTATGTCAGAGCATTATATATTTTTATTTCCAGGGAAACCCAGAAGAGCTAGCTCTCAACATTGTACATTGTTATAGTGTGTGTGTGTGTTTCCCTGAGTCAGTATATTGAATCTCTGTATGTTTGAATGCTCTTGGTTTTCATGTTTGTGTGAGTTTGTCTGTGTGGGTTCTTGTTTCCTCAATCCGCAAGGAGAGTCATTAGTAACAGTACGTTTTTTTCTATTTCTTGAAGTGTCAGGGAATAGTACAAAGACACTGGAGGGCTAGGGACCCAGCCAGCTGCAGCATTAAAATACAGTCACTAAACAAACACAGAAAAAAAGGTATTTATGAAGATAAATGTATATTTCTTCAATTTCTATAACTCCAACAGGGCTTTGCTCTGAATTCTGTGTTCAATCAGTATAAGTAGATGGAAATAGTGTATGTTTATTACAGTGACTATTACACTAAAACTCTTCAAGAAAGATGCTGTAAATACCAGGTAGTGTACACTAGCCACAACGATAGTAATAAATAGTAATTCATTATTTATCTGAATCTATAAAAAATATGTTGTTGGAAACTTCCCTTTTGAAATATGCATGACCAGTGTTACTACAGGTGTCGACAGGGTGATAATGATAGTAATAAAACAGTAATACATTATATATCCAGCTAATTCTTAAATAACGGTTTAGGAGCTGAATACTTTGGAAACTTCCCTTTGAAATATGCATGATGCTGTGTGAATAGTAGTGTAAATACATGTGTGGCTAGGGTGATGATAATGGATAAATCATCAGTCTGAACACCGTTTCATTGTTCTCTCTCACGGAGGCTCTCTGTCAGTAGAGAGGAGGAACAAAACCCCAAAGGTGTCTGCCTAAAACAGCCAACCACCTGCATAAGTCAGGGGAGAGACAGTAGTGTGGAGCTGAATAAACTGACTGAATTATTAACACACACTGACTGAGGAGAGATAAAGGAAAAGAGAGAGGTAAAGAGGGGAAGAGAGGGGGAAGGGAGAGAGTGAGAGGGGGATATGGAGAGAGGGGAAGGGAGAGAGGGAGAGAGGGAGAGAGGGAGAGAGGGATAGGGGGGAGGGGGAGAGGGGGAGAGGGAGAGAGGTAAAGAGGGGAAGAGAGGGAGAAGGGAGACGGGGAGAGGGAGAGAGGGGAAGGGAGAGAGGGGGAGAGGGGGGAGGGGGAGAGGGGGAGAGGGGAAGGGAGAAAGTCAGAGAGGGAGAGGGGGAGAGGTAAAGAGGGGAAGAGAGGGGGAAGGGAGAGAGGTAGAGGAGGAGAGGGAGAGGGGGAGAGGGAGAGAAGGGAAGGGAGAGAGGGAGAGGGGACTGGGGGAGGGAGTGAGTGATGGGGGGAGTAAGAGTGTCAGTGTGTGATGGGTTTCCACTCCAATGAGGGTACAGTATGTGGTGTGTCTGACTCAGGCTCAAATTCAGTCAGCTAAGAAAATCAGCAGCTCATACTGATACCATTCACTGATCCCATAAATAGACAGGGTTTCATACTTAGCCTCAATATTGTTATAAGGGCTATTTCAACTCCTACAGGAAATAAAGTGTTTTCAACATCCTTCTTCCTCCTGAGTTTCTCTCCTCCTTTATCCCTTGTTCCTTCCCTTCTTCCCACATCCGGCCTGACTGTACAGTAGCTCCCACGCCAGCGGTTTACTAAGCATGTGAAAGAGCACAGTTAGAAAGATATGGCATCATGAAAATGATCGGAGAGGTTGAGAGTAGTTCAGGAGAAAAAACAAACAAAATATAATTATTGTGTCCATAAAATGTATATAGTAAGTAATATACACACTACGCCGTGAAGGACTAAAATCCTGCAGCGCCCGCAAGGTCCCCCTGCTCAAGAAAGCACATATACATGTCCGTCTGAAGTTTGCCAATGAACATCTGAATGATTCAGAGGAGAACTGGGTGAAAGTGTTGTGGTCAGATGAGACCAAAATGGAGCTCTTTGGCATCAACTCAACTCGCCATGTTTGGAGGAGGAGGAATGCTGCCTATGACCCCAAAAACACCATCCCCACCGTCAAACATGGAGTTGGAAACATTATGCTTTGCGTGGTGTTTTTCTGCTAAGGGGACAGGACAACTTCACCGCATCAAAGGGACGATGGACGGGGCCATGAACCGTCAAATCTTGGGTGAGAACCACCTTCCCTCAGCCAGGGCATTGAAAATGGGTTGTGGATGAGTATTCCAGCATGACAATGACCCAAAACACACGGCCAAGGTAACAAAGGAGTGGCTCAAGAAGAAGCACATTAAGGTCCTGGAGTGGCCTAGCCAGTCTCCAGACCTTAATCCCATAGAAAATCTGTGGAGGGAGCTGAAGGTTTGAGTTGCCAAACGTCAGGCTCGAAACCTTAAATACTTGGAGAAGATCTGCAAAGAGGAGGAGTGGGACAAAATCCCTCCTGAGATCTGTGCAAACTTGGTGGCCAACTACAAGAAACATCTGAGCACTGTGATTGCCAACAACGGTTTTGCCACCAAGTACTAAGTCATGTTTTGCAGAAGGGTCAAATACTTATTTCCCTGATTAAAATGCGAATAAATTTATAACATTTTTGACATGCGTTTTACTGGATTTATTTGTTGTTATTCTGTCTCTCACTGTTAAAATAAACCTACCATTACAATTATAGACTGATCATTTCTTTGTCAGTGGGCAAGTGTACAAAATCAGCAGGGGATCAAATACTTTTTTCCCTCACTGTATATATATATATACAGTGAGCTCCATAATTCATTGGACAGCGACCATTGTTTTGTTATTTTGGTTCTGTACTCTAGCACTTTGAGTTTGAAAGGATACAATGACAATGAGGGTGAAGTGCAGACTGTCAGCTTTAATTTGAGGGTATTTTCATACATATCGGATGAACCGTTTAGAAATGACAGCACCTTTTGTACATGGTCCCCCCATTTTAAGGTACTACAAGTATTTGTTAAATTGGCTTCACAGATGTGTGTCGTTAGGCAGGTGTATTCATTTGTGTCGTTAGTGAATGCAGGAGAGCTGTTGATGAATAGTAATGATTCTAGACGTTGCTATTGCCTTTGGAGGTTGTTATTGGGGTGTGACAACATGAGGAAGACAGCAGTGTCGATGCAAATGAAGTTGGCCGTCATAAGGCTCAGAAATGAAAATCAATCATTCAGGAACATTGCAAAAACCCTGGCCATGCCCAAGTCAACAGTTTTGTTCATCATTAACAAGAAAAAAACAACCGGTGAACTCAATTATGTCAAAAGACCCGGTAGACAGAGGAAGACCACTGTAGTGGATGACCGGAGAATACTCTCTATGGTGAAGAAAAAACCCTGATAACAGCCCAACAGATCAAAAACACTCTCCTGGATGCAGGTGTAGATGTGTCAAAGTCTACCATACGCAGAAGACTACACCAGCAGGACTACAGAGGGTACACTACAAGATGCAAACCACTGATAAGCCTGAAGAACAGAAAGGCAAGATTACAGTTTGCTAAAAAGCACCTAAAAGAACCCCAAGAGTTCTGGAAAAAAATATTGTGGACAGATGAGACAAAGATTAACATGTACCAGAGTGATGGAAAGACAAAAGTGTGGAGAAAAAAAAGAAATGCCCATGATCCAAAGCATACCACCTCATCCATGAAACATGGTGGAGGGGGGTGTTATGGCTTGGGCCTGTATGGCTGCCAGTGGAACAGGCTCACTTGTCTTCATCGATGATGTGACTGCAGACAGAAGTAGAACAATGAATTCTGAAGTCTACAGAAATATTTTATCTGCTCAGATAAAACCAAATGCCTCCAAACTCATTGGACGGCACTTAATCACGCAACAAGACAATGACCCTAAACATACTGCTAGAGCAACAAAGGGGTTTTTGATGGCCAAAAAGTGGAAAAAACCTTGACTGGCCGAGTCAATCACCAGATCTGAATCCAATTGAACATGCATTTTACATGCTGAAGAGGAGACTTAAGGCAATAAGTCCCCGAAACAAGCAGGAACTGAAGATGGCTGCAGTACAGGCCTGGCAGAGCATCACCAGGGAAGATACCCAGCGTCTGGTGATGGCGATGCATCGCAGACTTCAAGCAGTCATTGCATGCAAAGGATATGCGACCAAATATTAACAATGATTACTTTATTCTACATTATGTTAAACTGTCCAATGATTTTTGATGCCCGAAAATGGGGGGGACCATGTACAAAAGCTTCTATAATTCGTAAACGGTTCATCCGATATGTATGAAAATACCCTCAAATTAAAGCTGACAGTCTGCACTTCACCCTCATTGTCATTGTATCCTTTCAAACTCAAAGTGCTAGAGTACAGAACCAAAATAACAAAAGAATGGTCACTGTCCAGTGAATTATGGAGCTCACTGTATATACAGTGGGGAGAACAAGTATTTGATACACTGGCGATTTTGCAGGTTTTCCTACTTACAAAGCATGTAGAGGTCTGTAATTTTTATCATAGGTAAACTTCAACTGTGAGAGACGGAATCTAAAACAAAAATCCAGAAAATCACATTGTATGATTTTTAAGTAATGAATTTGCATTTTATTGCATGACATAAGTATTTGATACATCAGAAAAGCAGAACTTAATATTTGGTATATAAACCTTTGTTTGCAATTACAGAGATCATACGTTTCCTGTAGGTCTTGACCAGGTTTGCACACACTGCAGCAGGGATTTTGGCCAACTCCTCCATACAGACCTTCTCCAGATCCTTCAGGTTTCGGGGCTTTCGCTGGGCAATACGGACTTTCAGCTCCCTCCAAAGATTTTCTATTGGGTTCAGGTCTGGAGACTGGCAAGGCCACTCCAGGACCTTGAGATGCTTCTTACGGAGCCACTCCTTAGTTGCCCTGGCTTTGTGTTTCGGGCCGTTGTCATGCTGGAAGACCCTGCCACGACCCATCCTCAATGCTCTTACTGAGGGAAGGAGGTTGTTGGCCAAGATCTCGCGATACATGGCCCCATCTATCCTCCCCTCAAAACGGTGCAGTTGTCCTGTCCCCTTTGCAGAAAAGCATTTTAATCCATGACGGCGTAGTGTGTTACTAATGGTTTTCTTTGAGACTGTGGTCCCAGCTCTCTTCAGGTCATTGACCAGGTCCTGCCGTGTAGTTCTGGGCTGATCCCTCACCTTCCATGATCATTGATGCCCCACGAGGTGAGATCTTGCATGGAGCCCCAGACCGAGAGTGATTGACCGTCATCTTGAACTTCTTCCATTTTCTAATAATTGCGCCAACAGTTGTTGCCTCTCACCAAGCTGCTTGCCTATTGTCCTGTAGCCCATCCCAGCCTTGTGCAGGTCTACAATTTTATCCCTGGTGTCCTTACAAAGCTCTCTGGTCTTGGCCATTGTGGAGAGGTTGGAGTCTGTTTGATTGAGTGTGTGGACAGGAATCTTTTATACAGGTAACGAGTTCAAACAAGTGCAGTTAATACAGGTAATGAGTGGAGAACAGGAGGGCTTCTTAAAGAAAAACTAACAGGTCTGTGAGAGCTGGAATTCTTACTGGTTGGTAGGTGATCAAATACGTATGTCATGCAATAAAATGCAAATTAATTACTTAAAAATCATACAATGTGATTTTCTGGATTTTTGTTTTAAATTCCGTCTCTCACAGTTGAAGTGTACCTATGATAAAAATTACAGACCTCTACATGCTTTGTAAGTAGGAAAACCTGCAAAATTGGCAGTGTATCAAAAACTTGTTCTCCCCACTGTATATATACAGTTGAAGTCTGAGGTTTACATGCACTTAGGTTGGAGTCTCCACAAATTTATTTTCAACAAACTATAGTTTTGGCAAGTCGGTTAGGACATCTACTTTGTGCATGACACAATAAATTTTCCAACAATTGTTTACAGACAGATTATTTCACTTACATTTCACTGTATCACAATTCCAGTGGGTCAGAAGTTTACATACACTAAGTTGACTGTGCCTTTAAACAGCTTGGAAAATTCCAGAAAATGATGTCATGGCTTTAGAAGCTTCTGATCGGCTAATTGACATCATTTGAGTCAATTGAAGGAGTACCTGTGGATGTATATCAAGGCCTACCTTCAAACTCAGTGCCTCTTTGCTTGACATCATGGGAAAATCAAAAGAAATCAGCCAAGACATCAACACGTCTGGTTCATCCTTGGGAGCAATTTCCAAACGCCTGAAGGTACCATGTTCATCTGTACAAACAATAGTACGCAAGTATAAACAGCATGGGACCACGCAGCCGTCATACCGCTCAGGAAGGAGACGCATTCTGTCTCCTAGAGATGAACGCACTTTGGTGCGAAAAGTGCAAATCAATCCCAGAACAACAGCAAAGGACCTTGTGAAGATGCTGGAGGAAACAGGTACAAAAAAATACATATCCACAGTAAAACGAGTACTATATCGACATAACCCGAAAGGCCGCTCAGCAAGGAAGAACCCACTGCTCCAAAACCACCATAAAAAAGCCAGACTACGGTTTGCAACTGCACATGGGGACAAAGATCGTATTTTTTGGAGAAATGTCCTCTGGTCTGATGAAACAAAAACAGAACTGTTTGGCCATAATGACCATTGTTATGTTTAGAGGAAATAGGGGGAGCTTGCAAGCAGAAGAACACCATCCCAACCGTGAAGCACGGGGGTGGCAGCATCATGCTGTGTGGGTGCTTTGCTGCAGGAGGGCCTGGTGCACTTCACAAAATAGATGGCATCATGAGGAAGGAAAATTATGTGGATATATTGAAGCAACATCTCAAGACATCAGTCAGGAAGTCAAAGCTTGGTCGCAAATGGGTCTTCCAAATGAACAATGACCCCAAGCATACTTCCAAAGTTGTGGCAAAATGGCTTAAGCACAACAAAGTCAAGGTATTGGAGTGGCCATCACAAAGCCCTGACCTCAATCCTATAGAACATTTGTGGGCAGAACTGAAAAGGTATGTGCGAGCAAGGACCTAACTCAGTTACACCAGCTCTGTCAGGAGGAATGGGCCAAAATTCACCCAACTTATTGTGGGAAGCTTGTGGAAGGCAAGTTAAACAATGCAAAGGCAATGCTACCAAATACTAATTGAGTGTATGTCAACTTCTGACCCACTGGGAATATGATGAAAGAAATAAAAGCTGAAATAAATAATTCTCTCTACTATTATTCTGATATTTCACATTCTTCAAATGAAGTGGTGATCCTAACTGACCTAAGACATTGCATTTTTACTAGGATTAAATGTCAGGAATTGTGAAAAACTGTGTTTAAATGTGGTGTATGTAAACTTCCAACTTCAACTGAAAATATATATATATATATATATATATATATATATATATATATATATATATATAAAACATGGGGGATTGGAAGTGATGCAGACAATTACATTGATGGAAGTTACAATCTATCTGCAATATTAAGCTGATCTACCCCTTAAAAAAATCAATAATAATAATACATTAAAAAAAATAACAAAAATATATATATATATATATATATATATATATATATATATATATAAGCATGTTTCCCTAAAACCTGGGAAGGTTCTCAAAAAGCCCGGACCGTTGTTGGTTTTGTGTTGTGTCTGTCTTTGTGTGTATTTGTGGTTTTGGTGTATTGATAGTGAGTAGTCATATTGTGTAATGTGATGTCTGTTTTGGTAATATCATGTGGTATAATAGTACTGTACTCTATTGTGTGTTGGCAGAATGTGTGGTTCTGTGTGAACAGTATACTGAATCCCATGCTTTGGTATTCCCAGTGCTTTGAAGACAGTATTTGTCGGCTCTATTAACTGCGATTTGGGGAATAACTTCCTTTGTTTTGTTCTTGACTTCGGCATCCTAAAATGCACCCTAGGGAGTAGGCCTGGAAGAGACAGTAGGGTTTAGGAGCCAAACAACCTCCTTGTTTAAACACAGAGAAACAGTTCCTAATCCACCTGCACATTTCCCTATTTCTCTAAGTATACCCCCCCTTCCCCCTACACCAAACCAAATCATCTAGATTATAGAGAGATTGTGCGAGCTGCTTTATATGAGAGTTCAGCATGCTTAATGTGATGCTTAACGTGATGAGTGTGTTCTCCTTAACACAGCATTGGCTGAGTTTACCCTCACTCTGATTGGTGTTTACATTACCACCATCCAACCAGCCCCTCCAGTGGCACTCTCTGTGTGTGTGTGTGTGTGTGTGTGTGTGTGTGTGTGTGTGTGTGTGTGTGTGTGTGTGTGTGTGTGTGTGTGTGTGTGTGTGTGTGTGTGTGTGTGTGTGTGTGTGTGTGTGTGTGTGTGTGTGTCGTGTGCAAGTGGGCGTGCCATTGACAGTATTAACTGTAAAATATCATATTTGGAGGAGGATTCGTTTGTTTTTGGAAGTAGTACATTTGACAGATGTTTGACAGTTATAGATCTGTCATTCTCATTGAAAGCAAGAATAAAAAGCGGAACTGTTCTATTTGCACTATTTCTATGCTTCCTGTTCTTAAGTTTTGCTTTTGAATATTTTTGGAGTGTGTTTTCTATCTCTGAGGACTCATTGCATGTGTGTGTGTGTATACTGTGGGTGTAAAACGGCACTATTTTGTGTCTAAATAATTTGATTATAATGTGATTCTGGTAATCTCTGTTAACCCAGAAATCTAATCTTGGGTAATTTGGTCAGCTGCGGGATTAACTTCTGTGTTCATATGTGTTAGAAATGTAGAGTTCCGGCAAAAGCGAAGTCCACCCTCGTGAAGGAAAACTATCAGCCCCCCCGATATGGCCAAATAACCAGTGACGAAAACCCCCCCAAACCAGAATTTATGCTGTTTGGATCTCACGCATTCAATTCAGTCCTGGCAGATTCTATCGGACTACACGCAGAATCTGCCCATGGACGATTAGGATCTTGGTGATTATGCCAAATGGAGAGAGGCAGAGAGAGTGAAGTTTTACCCTGCTCAATAGCTCACATTGAACAACAAAAAAGACAGGCCCGAGTTGCCCTGGCGGTCTATTCACTGTGTCATTCAGTCTAGCTCGGCCTCTGAGCAGACAAACAGACAGGCAGGCAGGCAGGCAGGCAGACAAACAGACCTAGAGGCATGTTTTGAAAGGTTGGGGATTATAGTGGACTTGGCTGGCTAATCTGAAGTGAAAGTGCATTTTAAATTAAGAATAGACTGCTCCATGCCAAGAGAAGCAAATCTGTCTCTTTCCGTGCTCAGTGTTTTGGAATGAGGGAAGATGTTTTGTTGTACTACTCTGTGGGACGGATTTACACAGTGTCTGCACTAGACAAAAAAAAACATAACATAAACAAAACGATAGCATGAAAGGAAATGAAATAGTCTTATCTGTTCTCTTAACCTTCACTTTTAGATTTTTTTGTTTTATTCTCTCTGGAAAGTAGTAAGTTCAAAGGCACTTAAATTGTTTGTCTTGCCCATTCACCCTCTGAATGGCACACATACACAATCCATATCTCAATTGTCTTACGGTTTAAAAATCTTTATTTAACCTGTCTCCTCCCCTTCAGCTATACTGATTGAAGTGGATTTAACAAGTGACATAAATAAGGGATCATAGCTTTCACTTGAATTTACCTGTTCAGTCTATGTCATGGAAAGAGCAGGTGTTCTCAATGTTTTGTATACTCAGTGTACATCTCTCTAATATGCGTGCGAATACTTTGGAACAGATCCGGCCCACGACTCGCCAGTTGGTGAACCCTGGACTACAGGCTGTAGAGAATCAGGGGCTGCCCCCATGGCTATAGTTCCTCATATGACAGATAGATGGCAGCAGTGAGCCACCAAGGCCTCCCTTGACAATACTGCAAATACTGGGACTGAGGATTTATTTTTAATTTTTAATTTTACCTTTATTTAACTAGGCAAGTCAGTTAAGAACAAATTCTTATTTACAATGATGGCCTACACCGGCCAAACCCGGACGACGCTGGGCCAATTGTGCGAGACTGAGGATAGGGATTACCGCTTACCACCCTGTACCTATTACAGACAGTGCATTCGGAAAGTATTCAGACCCCTTGACATTTTTCCACATTTTGCTACGTTACAGCCTTATTCTAAAATTGATAACAATTGTTTTTTCCTGTCATCAATCTACACACAATACCCCATAATTGCAAAGCAAAAACAGGTTTTTAGAAATTGTTGGAAATATCACATTTACATAAGTATTCAGACCCTTTACTCAGTACTTTGCTGTAGCATCTTAGGCAGCGATTACAGCCTCAAGTCTTCTTGGGTATAACGCAACAAGATTGGCACACATGTATTTGGGGAGTTTCTCCTATTATTCTCTGCAGATCCTCTCAAGCTCTGTCAGGTTGGATGGGGAGCGTTGCTGCACAGCTATTTTCAGGTCTCTCCAGAGATGTTCGATCGGGTTCATGTCCGGGCTCTGGCTGGGCCACTCAAGGACATTCAGAGACTTGTCCCGAAGTCACTCCTGCGTTGACTTGGCTCTGTGCTCAGGGTTGTTGTCAGTATGAAAATGTATGCACTCACTAGCTGTAAGTCGTTCTGGATAAGAGCGCTGCTAAATGATTAAAATGTAATATGTAAAAAAATTTGTCCTGTTGGAAGGTGAACCTTCGCCCCAGTCTGAGGTGCTGAGCAAGGTTTTCAGCAAGGATCTCTCTGTACTTTGCTCCGTTCATCTTTGCCTCAATCCTGACTAGTCTCCCAGTCCCTGCTGCTGAAAAACATCCCCACCGCATGATGCTGCACCACCATGCTTCACCGTAGGGATGGTGCCAGGTTTTCCCCAGACATGACGCTTGGCATTCAGGCCAAAGAGTTCAATCTTGGTTTCATCAGACCAGAGAATCTTGTTTCTCATGGTCTGAGAGTCTTTAGGTGCCTTTTGGCAAACTCCAAGCAGGCTGTCATGTGCCTTTTACTGATGAGTGGCTTCCATCTGGCCACTACCATAAAGGCCTGATTGGTGGGGTGCTGCAGAAATGGTTGTCCTTCTGGAAGGTCCTCCCATCTCCAAGGAGGAACTCTGGAGCTCTGTTAGAGTGACCATCGGATTCCTAGTCACTGTAGGACGAGTCTTGGTGGTTCCAAACTTCTTCCTGTCTCAGAGCTCTATGGACAATTCCTTCGACATCATGGCTTGGTTTTTGCTCTGACATGCACTGCCAACTGTGGGATCTTATATAGACATGTGTGTGCCTTTCCAAATCGTGATCAATCAATTGAATTTACACCAAGTGGACTCCAATCAAAGTTGTAAAACCATCTCAAGGATGATCAATGGAAACAGGATGCACCTGAGCTCAATTTCAAGTCTCATAGAAAAGGGTCTGAATACTTATGTAAATAAGGTATTTCAGTATTTTTTAAATAAATGTGAAAATTTCTAAAAACCTGTTTTCGCTTTGTCGTTATGGGGTATTGTGTGTAGATTGCTGAGGATTTTTATTTATTTAATTCATTTTAGAATAAGGCTGTAACTAACAAAATGTGGAAAAAGTCAAGGGGTCTGAATACTTTCCGAAGGCACTGTATACACACTTGGTTTCTCTTATGAATATATATATTTTTTATTCTGTTGGACCATGACAGGTTCAATAGACAAATATTCAAAAACTCAGAGAGAAGTTTCAAGTTTTATTTGTCACATGCACAAGTGCAGTGAAATGCTTAACTTGCAAGCCCTACCAAACAGTGCAGTATTTAATATAAAAAGGTATAACTAATAATAAAAATATGAAAACATTAGAAATAAGAAAGGAAGCTATATACAGGTCCAGTGCCAGTATTGAGGTAGATATGTACATATAGGCACGGATTAGGAAAAAGTGACTGGTAGCAGGATTAATAATCAAAATAATAATAATAATAATAATAGTAAACAGTATGGCAGCAGCATAAGTGGTGGGTGGGTGTATATGTAAGTGTGTGTGTGTGTGTGTGTGTGTGTGTGTGTGTTTGTGTATGCAAGACTGGAAGTGTAGGTGTGATAGGCGGATATACATGTAAACAGGGCTGAAAAGTGACTAGTAGCAGGAATATATAAATACTTATGGTAATATACTAATGTACATGTAAACAGGAGTAATAGTGACCAGTAGCAGGATAAATAGATAGATGCTAATGGTAATGACAGTCAATAATCAATGAACAGCAGCGTAGTGGTAGTGATAAATCTAACCAATAATACTTTTTCAGCAGCGTAGTAGTGAGGGGAAGCAGTAGTTGTTAGCCATTTAACAGTATTATGGCCAGGGGATGGAAGCTGTTTAGGAGTCTGTTGCTCTGAGCCTTGATGCACCATACAGTCTGCCTGACGGGAGCATGGAGAACAGTCCATGGCTTGGGTGGCTGGAGTCATTGGTAATTTTTCGGGCCTTTCTAAGATGCTGCCTGGCATGTACGTCCTGGATGGCTGGGAGCTCACCCCCAGTAATGCGCTGGGCAGTCCGCAACACCCTCTGTAGGGCATTCCGTTTGAGGGCGGTACAGTTGCCATACCAGACGGATGATACAACCAGTCAGGATGCTCTCGATGGTGCAGCTGTAAAAGTTCCATTAGAATCTGAGGGGCCATGCTAAATCATTCCAGCCTCTTAAGGGAGAAGAGGCACTGCCTTTCCTTCTTCATTATGTTAAGTCCTCATTGATGTGGACACCAAGGAACTTTAAGCTCTTGACCCTCTCCACTGCAGCCCCGTCGATGTGGATGGGAGTGTGCACCCGCCCTTGTTTCCTGTAGTCCACGATCAGCTCCTTGGTCTTGCTGACGTTGAGGGAGCGGTTGTTGTCCTGGCACCACACTGCCAGGTCTCTGACCTCGTCCCTGTAGGCTGTCTCATCGTCGTCGGTGATCAGGTCTACCACCGCTGTGTCGTCAACAAACTTGATGATGGAGTTGGAGTCGTGCATGGCCACAGTCGTGGGTGAACATGGAGTACAGGAGGGGGCTAAGCACACACCCCTGGGGGCCCCCGTGTTGAGGGTCAGCATGGCTGAGGTGTTGTTGCCTACTCTTACCACCTGGGGTCAGCCTGTCAGGAAGTCCAGGATCCAGTTGCAGAAGGAGTTGTTCAGTCCCAGGGTCTCGAGCTTGGTGACCACCTTGGAGGGCACTATGGTGCTGAACGCTAAGCTGTAGTTAATGAACAGCATCCTCACATAGGTATTCCTCTTTTCAAGGTGGGAGAGGGCAGTGTGGAGGGCAATTGAGATTGCGTCGTCTGTTGGGGCGGTATGCAAATTAGAGTCGGTCCAGTGTGTCTGGGGTGATGGAGTTGATGTGTGCTATGGCCAGCCTTTCAAAGCATTTCATTATTACAGATGTGAGTGCTACAGGGTGGTAGAATGGGATGGTGTGGTGGTCTGTCTGGGAATAGAGTACAGTTGAAGTAAGAAGTTTACATTCTGTGACGTCACGAGAGGCTACACAGCTTTCAGCGGGATTGCTCAAGTAGTGCAAGGAGACAAGGTTCAAACTAAACAAGGATTTTATTATAGGTCTTGGGAAATTAACGAAAATATAACAAAATTCTGTTCTCTTGTGGCTCTTTAAGGGTTAACAGTTCAGGGATGTCTCTTCCACATCCAAAATCATAATTCTCACTCGCTCAGATAACTTTTCCCCAGCCTTACTGTAGTCCACGTTGCAGCTAGTGGCCAACCCAGCAAAAAAGTCCTTCCAAATGTCTCTCACGTATTTCCACCGGTGCATATATCCAAAGGTGAGTATTTCCCAAAGGTAAGTATCTCCAAATCCTTATATTCCTCATGGAAGTGGACGTGCAGCACTCTTGTCCTCCAGAGAGCCCAGGTTGGAGACTGTGTCTCTTCCCTTCCCAAACCTTCAGCTCATCCGCTCCTCATTTGTTTCAGCTGCGTGGGAAGATTGGCCATAGAGGGGTGGAGTTCCCGACCATACCAGCAGATGGAGCCATAGCTGTCTGGGTTTGCAGCCACCTCAGGGGATGTAACGTCCCTCCAGGACACAGCCTCTCGTGACATCACACATCCCCCTCCCTCGGGACCGACGTCCTCGTCGGGGTAAAGGCAGCGAGAAGGCATCACGCCGGGAGAGGGGCGTCCGCATTGCCGTGGTGCTTGCCAGACTGCTCTCTCTTCAACTCCTCCAACTCTAGGACCAGGGACTCAGCCTCCTGTTGTCTCTCCTTGAGTTTCTTACTGAACGCATCAGCCTTGGTTTTAGCAGAGTTTAGCTTCTGTTGAGCAGCTTTCAGTTCCTTCTCTCTCTCTGCCTCCGCATTCTTCATCTTGTTCTCCAACACCTTGTACTTCTCCTCTGCCTTCTTCTGGACCTCCTTACTACTGCGCAGGGTCTCCTCACACTCCTCGATGGTCCTGCGCAGCCTCTCCAGCTCCTCCTGTTGCTTAGGGAAGGAGCTCTGTTGGAGTTTAGCCTGGAGGATATCTAACTCTTCTGTCTTCATGTCTAACTGTTGCTTTAACAAACGATACCTCTCAGCGGTCCCCTTCAGACCAGACAGTTCTTTGTCCAGATTCTGTAGCTCCGTCTCTGTGTCGGTCTGGGCACCTGCCATCCCTATCAGAGCCCGGGCGGGAGTGAGTAACTCGGAGGATTGCACCGGAGCCTTCCCAGGATGAGTCTTGCCTCTCCGTTTCCGAGGTACTCGGGTTATCCTCTCCTGAGACTCTCTCCAGAGTGGGTCTGTCACGATCGTCTGAAGGAGGAGACCAATGCGCAGCGTTGCGAGTGAACATGATGACTTTATTAACTTAAAGCAACCACGAAGAAAACAACAAATGACGATCCGTGAAGTTCTATACTGAATACTACTAACAGCAACAAAGAAACAATAACCCACAACACAAAGGAGAAAACACACAGAAATATATGGCTCCCAATCAGAGATAACGAGCCGACAGCTGACACTCGTTACCTCCGATTGGGAGTCATCGACCAATCACCACATGACACAAACAAAATGAAACTCACCCATCCCCAACACCACCAAATGAAATACACCCAAACACATGAAAATGAACAACCCTGGCTCAATATAAACGTCCATAGAGCCAGAGTGTCACAGTACCCCCCCCTAAAGGTGCGAACTCCGGGCGCACCAACATCAGGACTAGGGGAGGGTCTGGGTGGGCGTCTGTCCATGGTGGCGGCTCTGGCCTCGGTCGTGATCCCCACCCCACCACAGTCACAACCTGCTTCGGTAGCCTCCCAATGACCACCCTCCACCTAACCCCACCTGGACTAAGGGGCAACCCCCGGACTAAGGGGGCAGCATCGGCCTAAGGGGCAGCACCGGGATAAGGGGCAGCACCGGGCTACGGGGCAGCACCGGACTACGGGCAGTACCGGACTAAAGGGCAGTACAGGACTAAGGGGCAGCACCGACTCAGGGGCAGCACCGGACTCAGGGGCAGCACCGGACTCAGGGGCAGCACCGGACTCAGGGGCAGCACCGGACTCAGGGGCAGCACCGGACTCAGGGGCAGCACCGGGCTAAAGGGGCAGCACCGGACTAAGGGGCAGCACCGGGCTAAGGGGCAGTACCTGACTAGATGGCGGATCCTGGCTGGCTGGCTCTGGCGGATCCTGGCGGGGACGGCTCTGGCTGATCCTGGCGGGACGGCTCTGGCTGATCCTGGCGGGACGGCTCTGGCGGATCCAGGCTGGACGGCTCTGGCGGATCCTGGCTGGACGGCTCTGGCGGATCCTGGCTGGACGGCTCTGGCTGATCCTGGCTGGACGGCTCTGGCTGATCCTGGCTGGACGGCTCTGGCGGATCCTTGCTGAACGGCTCTGGCGGATCCTGGCTGGACGGCTCTGGCGGATCCTGGCAGGACGGCTCTGGCGGATCCTGGCTGGCTGACGGATCTGGCGGATCCTGGCGGGCTGACGGATCTGGCTGCTCATGGCTGGCTGACGGATCTGGCTGCTCATGGCTGGCTGACGGATCTGGCTGCTCATGGCTGGCTGACGGATCTGGCTGCTCATGGCTGGCTGACGGGTCTGGCTGCTCATGGCTGGCTGACGGATCTGGCTGCTCATGGCTGGCTGACGGATCTGGCTGCTCATGGCTGGCTGACGGATCTGGCTGCTCGCGGCTGGCTGACGGATCTGGCTGCTCATGGCTGGCTGACGGATCTGGTTGCTCATGGCTGGCTGACGGATCTGGCTGCTCATGGCTGGCTGGACGGATCTGGCTGCTCATGGCTGGCTGAAGGCTCTGGCTGATCCTGTCTGGCGGAAGGCTCTGGCTGATCCGGTCTGACGGAAGGCTCTGGCTGCTCCTGTCTGGCGGAAGGCTCTGGCTGATCCTGTCTGGCGGAAGGCTCTGGCTGATCCTGTCTGGCGGAGAGCTCTAGCGGCTCCGGTCTGGCGGACGGCTCTGAAGGCTCTGGCAGACGGGCGGCTTTGCAGGCTCAGTACAGACGGGCAGTTCAGACGGCGTTGGGCAGACGGACAGTTCAGACGGGCGTTGGGCAGACGGGCAGTTCAGACGGGCGTTGGGCAGACGGGCAGTTCAGACGGCGTTGGGCAGCCGGGCAGTTCAGGCGCCGTTGGGCAGACGGGCAGTTCAGACGGGCGTTGGGCAGACGGGCAGTTCAGACGGCGTTGGGCAGACGGGCAGTTCAGGGCGCCCGTTGGGCAGACGGCCAGTTCAGGCCGGCTGGCGACGCACATCGTGGACCTGGTGCGTGGAGTAGGAACAGGCCGGACCTGCACCGGGAACACCCACCACTGGCCTTAACTGGGGATCAAGAACGGACCGGACCAGACTGGGAACACACTTCAGTCTCTCATGCCGTGCCACAACAACTTCCCTCCCTCTACTCGCCAATGGCTCCCGTAATCCGATAGCCTTCTCTCCTTTTCTCCCTGTGGCAGCCTCCTGCTGCCCAGGCGCCCTAAGCCATGTGCCCCCCCAAAAAATTTTTGGGAGTAACCACGGGCTTCCAGCCTCGACTCCGCTTCCTCTTCATACCACCTCCTCTCGGCTGCAGCTGCCTCCCAGCTCTTCACGAGGGCGGTGATATTCCTCCTCAGACCACCTCCTCTCGGCTGCAGCTGCCTCAGCTCTTCACGAGGGCGATGATGTTCCTCCGGTTGTGCCCAAGGACCCTTTCCAGCCCGAATCTCCTCCCATGTCCAAAAGTCCTTAGGAGGCATCCATAACTCCTGTGTCCAGACCCCTTGCTCCTGGACGCGCTGCTTGGTCCTTTTTTGGTGGGTTATTCTGTCACGATCGTCTGAAGGAGGAGACCAATGCGCAGCGTTGCGAGTGAACATGATGACTTTATTAACTTAAAGCAACCACGAAGAAAACAACAAATGACGATCCGTGAAGTTCTAATACTGAATACTACTAACAGCAACAAAGAAACAATAACCCACAACACAAAGGAGAAAACACACAGAATATATATGGCTCCCAATCAGAGATAACGAGCCGACAGCTGACACTCGTTACCTCCGATTGGGAGTCATCGACCAATCACCACATGACACAAACAAAATGAAACTCACCCATCCCCAACACCACCAAATGAAATACACCCAAACACATGAAAATGAACAACCCTGGCTCAATATAAACGTCCATAGAGCCAGAGTGTCACAGGGTCAAAGGCTGGGCAGTCTCGTCCAATTAGGACAGGGACGGGGAGGAATCAACCACCCCCGCCGTGCGTGTGTATGGTTCCCCGTGTGCTGGTCATTGTAAGTTCAGTAATGGGGTATTCTCTGGTGTCCCCATGGACACAGGAAACTGGGAGGACTTTCCCCGGGGTCAGACACGTTGGGCCCACCAAATCCTTACGCACCAGGGTGGCCCGGCTACCAGAATCCAGTAAGGCCTCCACATCATGGTGATTCACAGTTACCGGGCAGGTGGGGGGTCGATCTGGCCCGCCATCTACGACTCCCAAGAGCGAGGCAAAACGGTGTGTGGGTGCTGAGCTGGAGGACTCCGCAGTGGGCATAGGTTCATCGGCTGGTTTCCCACACTGCCAGGAGATATGTCCCATCTCCCCACACCGGTAACACTGTCGAGTTTCCCCCCTCCTGGTGTACTCTTCTTGGACCCGTCTGGTTTCTGGCTCCCCCTGGGCCGGGATAAGTCCTGACGTGGCTGGGTTCGAGACCTTGGGGTCCTTTGGACGGGTTCTTCCCATTTGTGGTGGGGCCGCACTCCTGGGGTCTTTTCGGGAAGCATTCAGCATCTCCGCTGTGGCCTGGTACTTTTCCACAGCTTCCACGGTCAGATCAGCCGTGGTCAAGGCCTGTTGACTGATGAACCGTTTTGCCTCATAAGGCAGGGGCGCGTAGGTAACGATCCACCACAACGGCCTCCACCACCGCCGCTGCTGTATTCCTCTGCGGATCCAGCCATTTCCTTGCGATTCGGACAAGTTCATGCATCTGCGCCCGAGGAGGTTGGTCTGGTTGGAAGGTCCAGCCGTGAAAGCGCTGGGCCATACCAAACTTTGTGAGTCCATATCTGCTGAGGATCTCAGACTTCAGGGCATCATAGTCAGTAACCTGGTCAGGGCCCAGGTCCCGGACAGCATTCAGCGATTCCCCGGTTAGAAAGGGGGCTAACAGACCAACCCACTGTTGCTTGGGCCAGGCTTCCCTAGTGGCCGTGGCCTCAAATGCATGCAGGTATGCCTCAATGTCATCGGTAGCTCCCATCTTAGATATAAAGTCACTTGCCTTTATTGGGCGGGTATTTTGGACAACCCTCTGTCTCTGCAACTGCAATTCCTCTGCCTTCAGAAGGTTGGCTTTCTTTTGCTCCTCCAAGAGAGCCATGTTTGCTTGCATCTGGGCTTGCTGGCCAGCAACAAGGGCTTTCAATATGTCCTCCATTTCAGTCGGGCGGGGAGCCTACGGCCAACTTGGAAAACTGGGTGATCAAACCTTCGGTATCCTCCTCTGACATGCACTATTAACGCTTGAGCGTGCCTGTATTCTCCACCATCTGTGACGTCACGAGGCTACACAGCTTTCAGCGGGATTGCTCAAGTAGTGCAAGGAGACAAGGTTCAAACAAAACAAGGATTTTATTATAGGTCTTGGGAAATTAACGAAAATATAACAAAATTCTGTTCTCTTGTGGCTCTTTAAGGGTTAACAGTTCAGGGATGTCTCTTCCACATCCAAAATCATAATTCTCACTCGCTCAGATAACTTTTCCCCAGCCTTACTGTAGTCCACGTTGCAGCTAGTGGCCAACCCAGCAAAAAGTCCTTCCAAATGTCTCTCACGTATTTCCACCGTTGCATATATCCAAAGGTGAGTATTTCCCAAAGGTAAGTATCTCCAAATCCTTATATTCCTCATGGAAGTGGACGTACAGCACTCTTGTCCTCCAGAGAGCCCAGGTTGGAGACTGTGTCTCTTCCCTTCCCAAACCTTCAGCTCATCCGCTCCTCATTTGTTTCAGCTGCGTGGGAAGATTGGCCATAGAGGGGTGGAGTTCCCGACCATACCAGCAGATGGAGCCATAGCTGTCTGGGTTTGCAGCCACCTCAGGGGGATGTAACGTCCCTCCAGGACACAGCCTCTCGTGACATCACAATACACTTAGGTTGGAGTCATTAAAACTCGTTTTTCAACCACTCCACACATTTCTTGTTAACAAAATATAGTCTTGGCAAGTCGGTTAGGAGATATACTTTGTGCATGACACAAGTAATTTTTCCAACAATTGTTTATAGATTTCACTTATAATTCACAGTATCACAATTCCAGTGGGTCAGAAGTTTACATACACTAAGTTGACTGTGCCATTAAACAGCTTGGAAAATTCCAGAAAATGATGTCATGGCTTTAGAAGCTTATGATAGGCTAATTGACATCATTTGAGTCAATTGGAGGTGAACCTGTGGATGTATTTCAAGGCCTACCTTCAAACTCAGTGCCTCTTTGCTTGACATCATGGGGAAGTAAAAATAAATCAGCCAAGACCTCAGAAAATAAATTGTAGACCTCCACATGTCTGGTTCATCCTTGGGAGCAATTTCCAAAAGCCTGAAGGTACCACGTTCATCTGTACAAACAATAGTACGCAAGTATAAACACCATGGGACCATGCAGCCGTCATACCGCTCAGGAACGAGACGCGTTCTGTCTCCTAGAGATGAATGTACTTTAGTGTGAAAAGTGCAAATCAATCCCAGAACAACAGCAAAGAACCTTGTGAAGATGCTGGAGGAAACAGGTACAAAAGTATCTATATCCACACTAAAATGAGTCCTATATCGACATAACCTGAAAGGCTGCTCAGCAAGGAAGAAGCCACTGCTCCAAAACCACCATAAAAAAGCCAGACTACGGTTTGCAACTACACATGGGGACAAAGATCATACTTTTTGGAGAAATGTCCTCTGGTCTGATGAAACAAATATAGAACTGAAACAAACATTGTTATGTTTGGAGGAAAAAGGAGGTTGCTTGCAAGCCGAAGAACACCATCCCAACCGTGAAGCACGGGGGTGGCAGCATCATGCTGTGGGGGTGCTTTGCTGCAGGAGGGACTGGTGCACTTCACAAAATAGATGGCATCACGAGGAAGGAAAATTATGTGGATATATTGAAGCAACATCTCAAGACATCAGTCAGGAAGTTAAAGCTTGGTCGCAAATGGGTCTTCCAAATGGACAATGACCCCAAGCATACTTCCAAAGTTGTGGCTAAATGGCTTAAGGACAACAAAGTCAAGGTATTGGAGTGGCTATCACAAAGCCCTGACCTCAATCCTATAGAATATGTGTGGGCAGAACTGAAAAAGCGTGTGCGAGCAAGGAGGCCTACAAATCTGACTCAGTTACACCAGCTCTGTCAGGAGGAATGGGACAAAATTCACCCAAATTATTGTGGGAAGTTTGTGGAAGGCTACACGAAATGTTTGACCCAAGTTAAACAACTTAAAGGCAATGCTACCAAATACTAATTGAGTGTATGTAAACTTCGGACCGACTGGGAATGTGATGAAAGAAATAAAAGCTGAAATAAATAATTATATCTACTATTATTCTGACATTTCAAATTTTTAAAATAAAGTGGTGATCCTAACTGACCTAAAACAGGGAATTTTTACTAGGATTAAATGTCAGGAATTGTGAAAACTGAGTTTAAATTTATTTGGCTAAGGTGTATGTAAACTTCTGACTTCAACTGTATGTTATGGCCTCCAGGATGTCAGATGGCACTTTACCTCTCTACTAGAATAGATGTGAAGGGATGAGGAGGGGTTTCAGGGAGGAAGCTACTGCTCAGGGTGCTTGATTCTCAGTCAATGTCTACTGTTAAATCATGCAGATTAAGATTTAAGAGAGAGACAAAGCAAGTGAAAGAGAGAGAGAATGAGAATGAGACAACTTTTGGGAAGGTATGTATGTTGGTCGGGGAATATTAGTTTGCTGAAGTGTCAGCATTCTCTCCCGCTCTCTTAGTGAGGAGTGAGGAGTGATTTAGCGTAGCCTAGCGTGTTAGCGTAGCACGCTAGTATGGGAGAGCCAGTGTGCGTCGTCTGGATAAACACCTCCCCACTCAGCCTCCCCACCATCTTTAATTAGTATTGTAGCAGGGGCACAGTGAGGGCAGGCTGAGGTGAGCCCACATTCCCCACAGTAACCAGTTATTACACTCAATATGGAGGCTGTTGCTACGTCCTCGTCCCGGGTGACATTTTGGCTCTGGAAATGATCAACAGTTTCACAGGAAGTGCCTTGAGGCTGGACTTATTGATGATTTATCTGGTTTCTGGTGGTGTTATCGTTGATGATATATAGCATGTTCATAGAGCATGTTATGTCCTGGCCTTTCCTTTCACATAACAGTATTAAGTATATCTGTCAAACTCACTGAACTTCAAACTTTCACTTTGATAGATTTCAATGCTGTGACTGTTGGTGATACTGTGAGTAAAATTGAATTGAACTTCTTGACCTCCTATTCTTAAGTACTTTAAGTCCTTACCTGAAGTGCCAATTTTGATTATATGATATGTGTGCATGCATGCCAATGCAACACTTCATATAGCATTTATGTTGCGTATCATGGTTGTATGCATACGTGTGTATGTTTTGTGTGTTTTTGCATTAGTTATCATAGCAATCCACAAGGGTTGATGCAAACTTTGCCAACGTTTCTTTCAAGTGGAGAGCTTATGTTCACACCTAGCATCAAGAAACAAACATAACCAACATACTGAACTCCAAAGAGTTTACATAACGAATGCTTTATACACACAAAGCAGTTGACATTGAGCTTACAGGCATTACAGGTGTTTAAACTGCGTTTACTCTCTGTCTACTCAGGATTATAGAGTTGAGTACACACAGGGCTTTATTGCACACACACACACGCACACACACACACACGCACGCACGCACACACACACACACACACACACACACACACACACACACACACACACACACACACACACACACACACACACACACACACACACACACACACACACAGCAAAGGGAGGAGGGCAATGCTTGGTTGTTGTGTACATTTAATTCAATTTTAGTTCTAAAAATAGTAGGACTTTGTTAAGAAGATGAGCACACTGTCAGCTGCGTTGATACCTGTTCTATATGCATGGAATGTCATGCAGTATGGAACAAATTAGTCTCTTCCTTGACAGCATCCTTGTCTATCATCAGTAGAGACTAATTCATTAACATGCACACACGGTGGCACAACAATGTTGCTAATCTGTGAACTCAAGTCTCTCTCTCTCTCTCTCTCTCTCTCTCTCTCTCTCTCTCTCTCTCTCTCTCTCTCTCTCTCTCTCTCTCTCTCTCTCTCTCTCTCTCTCTCTCTCTCTCTCTCTCTCTCTCTCCTATTGAAGCTGACACACTTTGTACACACCCTCATAAATACAATACACACCAAGGCTTCCTTTAGTGAGGAGGCATAATGGGTTGTTTGTGTAATTTTCTAGTTTGTTTTGGGTTTTCCTTCCGAGTGTGGGCTGTGGCTACATCTTGATACTTACGCTCAGCACATGAGCTGACTGAGCCCTACTACTGTATGGCTTAAATTTAAGTCAATGAATTAAGCTGAAATACAACTGTAAAATAGCAAATGGTAATATCAGTGTTGTAATTGTTGTATCATCTTCCTTCCTTAAAAAGGCTTGTGTGTATTATTGGGTAATTTAGGGATTGCTGCATTCTTACTCATTCATTGTAATGATCTATTATCTCACCTGTTTGGATCAGTGAGTATTATTCACAAAAACGAGAGAGAGAGAGAGAGAGAGAGAGAGAGAGAGAGAGAGAGAGAGAGAGAGAGAGAGAGAGAGAGAGAGAGAGAGAGAGAGAGAGAGAGAGATAGAGAGAGAGAGAGAGATAATTGGAGTATATTTATTTAAGCTACAATACAACTGTAAAATAGTCAATGGTAATACCAGTGTTGTAATTCTTGTGTCATCTTCCTTAGTTAGGCGTTGTTCCATTGTGGGTGTGTGGGTGTATTATTGGGTAATTTAGGGATTACTGCATTCTTACTTATTCATTGTCATGAGCTATGATCTCAGCTGTTTGGATCAGTGAGTATTTCTCACAAAAATGAGAGAGAAGAAGTTGGAGAAGAGAGGTAGAGAGTGGGAGGGAGGGAGAGAGAGAGCGTGTGTGAGAGAGGTAGAGAGAGAGGGGGAGAGAGGGGGGAGAAAGGTAGAGAGCGTGAGAGAGGGAGCATGGATGAGTGGATTATGACAGCAGATAGTTATCTAAATGAGGGGTGATTGTTTTAGCCAGAGTCTTTTGTCTTTTAAATGAAGTTGTAATTTTTATTTACTGTGGGAATTTTCCTGCGTGTGTCTCTTTGTCTCTGTGTTTCATTGAATCCTTAAATCAGTCTGTCAAACCTCCGTTTACGTCAGCAAGCTAACAAACAGGCCTTTATTCATCCAATATACACACACACACACACACATTCACACATACACGTTTGCGCGTGCACACACCCTAAAGCATTCATGCACACATTAATCAGAATACGACTTTAAGTAAGAATACCATTTTTGTCATGAAAACTTTGTACTGAGACTAGGATTATTTAGGACTCTAGATAGAAAATGATCTGGTTGTGTACTGTTTGTAAATTGCATGGTCTTGGTCTATTTGTTTTTCATTGGTAATAACAGAAGTATCCAAAGCCCTGTCAGCCACTAATAGCCCCTAGTATAGATACTATTTCAGGTTCCTTGTTGTCAGGTCCTTGTCCTTGACAGGTTAGTCTTTCTGACAGCGTACTGCTCACCTGTCAATCATTTTCACCTGCCGTCCCCCTAACCTGTCCTGCCAGGCAGAGAGGCTGATAATGCGTGGTTCCACAGAGACTCAAAACTATTCATCCAAATGACAGAATGCTTGCCACACAATGAGACTGTGAGTAATTCATCACTCGAACTAGCTACACCAGTCACGGCTAGTCACACAGTCACAGATACCTATTATGCTTCTCATTATCGTATAACTAATATCAACAATAATGCCATGCTGACAACCTCCCCAGCTACCATTACTGCTGCTAATACCACGACTGATGATGATAATAAAGAGTTGATAGTCATAATCAGAACTGCTGTGGCCTGAGGGAGAGGTGTGGGGATGGTTCATTTTACACACACACACACACTCGCTAGTGGAGTGGCGCTAACTTTCCACTGAGTTGCATTATTTTCTAGGGACTGCATAGAGCCCCAAGTTGATTATCCCGCTTATACCACGACTATTTAACACATTTGCCATTAGAAAGAAATGTGTTCATTTGCCGGTAGAAATGTGTTCAACATACACGTTTACTTGATAGCTACTGTTTACTAACTTAGCTAACCAAACCATCAGTCCTAGCTTGTTATTATGAAACTCGAATTCAACAATGACAATAATGTTTTCAATTCGACTTTTGCTTTCAAAAGCAGCTCAAACAGAACATGTAAGAATGAACTTCATAGACATTGAATTATACCATGCGTTATATGGAAATAATGCACATTCTAGAACGCCCTCCAAGCCAATCAGAAATGAGTATTCAACAATGCCATGGTATAAATGACAATAAGTCAGACCTGCTGAAAAGTGCAGAGAATTGCATACTGTACAAACCCATGGCAGTGGCTCTTTGACAACATGGTGCGTGAGCGTCTCACTCTCAGAGACATGCCTAAGTTGCATCTTGTGACCATGAGAGGTGTCTGTGTGTGTGCGTATAACGGGGAACAGAACATGATTAGTCAGGAGAGAATCAGTCTCTCCATCTGCATCTCATGGTATAGCGTGACTAGAACTCTAAAAACAACACACAGACTGTTTTTTTCCCTCACTCCTCCGCCTCTCTCACACACACACACACACACAATAATTATGAAGCGCTAAGCAAGGGGGGGGGGGGACGGGACATCTGGGAAGTGTTTGTCGGCATGAACCTGCAGTGTGTGTGTGGTGTTAACGATATGTGTACCGTGTGTGTGCTCCGTCCTCTCTCTGCTGTAGGTTGACTCATCACACAGACACGGGTGAAGGGTGTAGGCGAGCAGAAAGAGAGTTTAGGGCGCTGTGACGTTCCCAAAATGTTCCCCCAGTATTCCTTCCCCCAATTACTAGGATAATGAGGGGGAAAGCCATAGATACACAAACAGTGGTCTGGGCAGCATTCACACTTTCCCCTCTAACTGTCCTAACTGTCCAGTCCTCCAGGCTCTCTGACAGTGAGGGCCAATCCACTCCACCCCACAGAGTTTGATCTCCCAGAGAAAAAACATAATCTATCCCTAGGCCGCTGGTGTGTTTACATCTATGACACCAGCTCAGGAACCTAGGAATAGTGTGTCTGTCTGTGTGTGTGTGTATATGTGTGTGTGTGTGTGTGTGTGCTGCATGCGTCCGTGTGAGATGTGGGAGCGTTTAGTTACAACACGTGTGGCCAACGTTGAGGCAAGGCTACCAGGAGTGCTGACTGCCTGTGAAAGGTTTATAATTTCTTTAAACACTGCCTATTATTATACAATGAGACTGCCTGGTGTAATAAAACTGAACTGTCGTGTTCATTGTATTATGGTGGAATTAAACTGTCTCACCCTTGGGGGTAAGTTAAGATCATAATCAGAAGCACATTCCTCTCCTCGCTTCTCCTCCGCCTTTGTCACATACAGGTGTGTGTGTGTGTCACGGAGCTGGTGTCACGGAGCTGATATTCTGACTTGACATATTAATAACCAGACATTAAAAACGGTTTATGGGTTTATGAAAATGCACATTCATTTATGGAATATGTTATGTGTATAACGCCATATCCTTCGGTGCTGCCGATGTAGCCTGTAAAGAGAGAAAGACGCATGTCAGAGTTTGGTTGGCACGCGGGCAATTCCAACAAGCTCTCATAGTCTCACTGCAGAATTAGACGTTCATCCATGTTCTCCAAATGACAAATTTCGAAGTTGCTCCAAACTACACATTTCAAGGTGTTTTGTCGCTCCAAACGACACATTTCAAGGTGTTTTGTTACTCCAAACGACACATTTCAAGGTGTTTGTTGCTCCTGCTGCTCTGTATCATTCCATTTCTCCAAATGTAACATTTCGAAGTTAAGGGTTAAGTTTACGCACTCATTCCGAATTTGGGATAGGGTTAAAACAAACAACAAAAAGTCATGGATTATGCCCATCCACCACCCCTGTCCACAACACCCTGGAAGAACCCAAGCCTGCTTGATGTTAATAACGCTCAATGTTGCTCCTATTGGCCGGTTTTGAAGGCATTTTCCAACATTCTCAGGACATGGATCAACGTCCAATTTCGACGTCAATCTTGAAAGATCTCCCTGGGCAAATCAACTGGGTTTGGCACATGCAAATCAATTGTTTTTTCACACCGGCATTTGATTATTTCAATCACGTATTTTCTTGTATTTAAGTTGCCTTACAAAGTGCACAATGTAATGGAAATTAGTTTATCCCTAGTTTATGTTACCTGTCTACGTCCTCTATGTTATTTTAGTTTTGTAAATATTGTCACGCTTCGCCGGCTATTACTATAATAATAATAATAATATGCCATTTAGCAGACGCTTTTATCCAAAGCGACTTACAGTCATGTGTGCATACATTTTTACGTATGGGTGGTCCCGGGGATCGAACCCACTACCCTGGTGTTACAAGCGCCATGCTCTACCAATTGAGCTACAGAGGACCAAATGGTGTGTGTAACTATCCTCACCTTGCTAATAAAAAGCCACTCTGAGCAAGAAATTCAGCTCTGCATTGTTGCCTCCTCACTGAAACCTCCACCGCTAGGGTGGCTTCCCTTATGTGTGTGTGTGTTATGCATATCTTTTTACGTTTTTAAGCATTTCATTGCACCATTTACCCCAGGATTTCCCAGTTGGCGGCCTGATTCGGGCCAAATTCGGGCCGCGGGTGATTTTATTTGCCCTCACAAGTTTCCATAGAAAAATTATATTCTTTTTTTAAACAATAGTTTTCGTTGTTGGATATAAGACTGTAAAATCACCAGGAAATAATCACAAAGTGATTTTAAAAGAGGCACATGTGCTTATATGCGCTCGTATCCCAATGTAATCAATGTTTTTGTCAAATACTATACATTTTTGGGCTTCTTGCCCTTACCATCTGCTAAAAAATATATATTGGGGACCCCCGGTTTACACTGTATCCTGTGCATATGACCAATAAACTTAGATGTGTGTGTGTGTGTGTGTACGTGCCTGTTTACTGTATGTGTGTTAGTAGATGAGCCAGGTAGGTGTGCTTAGTGTTGATTGGTGAGTGTTTGAGGCTCTGTCAGCGTCTCTGTCTGTCTGCTGTGGAACTGGATTGTGTTTTGACTTGCATAGTTCTGGCTGCCATCACAGCGCTAACATCACTAAGCGAGATGCTGAGAGACAGTCACTAAGCGAGAGAGACAGAGAGAATACCTCAGCCCCAGATGTTTCTCTCGCTCAACCTCTCAGGGATATGTCTTCACTCTGTGTGAATGGTGTTCATGTTTGAGAGACATGAAGGCATTACCAGCCTGTCACTCATCACCTCCCCTGATTTGGAGACCACTGCTGAGAGCAAAGACCAGAGGAGTGATATCTTAGCAATGTTAAATGGACGTTAGCAAAGGATCTTTTGTTCCAGAGCCATAGACATATATAGGCTAGTTTTTATTCTAGACATATCTTACTGTTACATTATTCTTGACCCTGTTCTCAGTTATGGACTTTGACTTGTGGATTAAGTAAGAAAATATGGCCCATCATCACCACATGTGGTACTACTGTGTCTTGTTTAGGGGGATTTATGTATGTAGTTGTGGATATTATAGGCCTAGATGCAGCCTAGTGTAAAGAGAGTGGTAGGCTATCTATTTTTAGTCATGCTAACAAGGGCATCATGGGTTGGGCAGTGTAACAGTTCTACTCCCTTCATACACCACTTTACCTTCCTCCAATGTACACTTATAGAATATCTGTGAATGAGGAAATCAAATCTTTCCATCTTGAATAGTATGTATATTTGCACATATTTGCAAAACACATTTTTAGCTATCATTTGACATTAATACACATATATTTCTTATCCAAAGGCTGCTGATATAAGAAAGTGACAGATCCTTAGAAATATAATTGATTATGTATGAATGAAGCCTGCACACCTTCAGCATGGTAAATGTTTTCCTTTGTCGCAGTGAGTCAATATCAATTATGTTCTGTGTCACGAACCGGCTCAAGCTCGTAACAAAAGGGAGACACGTGGAGACAAGGAATACCCAAAGTATATATTTATTAGCTAAAGTAAACTAAATCAAATAACAATGGTGTGTGTAATCAGTAATCAGTAGTGTAAGTGAGTGTTTTGCATGCATAACTGTAATAATGCAATGTGTTGAAAGGTGCCAAAGCAAACAACCAAAAAGCCACAAAAATACCACAACAAAAATCAGTCAAATATCTGCCTGGAGAGAGTCTCGTCAATGAATGTGGAAGAGGTCCATTTATGCTGGGACACACCCGGCCCAGGTGTTTCCCATGTAGCTGACGACCCTCCCAACTCCGCCCACCGGCATCCTAATAAGGAAACAAGAGCAAAGAGAGAATACGGCAGACAGAGTGGGAGGGTCGTCACATCTGTCTTAAAACAAATAGATTGTCTGTGTTTCACTCCTCAAAGAAAGCATCACAGAGGAGAGGAGAGGGGGACACAGTGGGGTATTTTATCTCAATGCCAATGAGTGTAGTGAGTGTGTGTGTGTGGTGTGTATCATGCAATCTGTGTTTGTATATTCTTGGAGTTGTCAGTAACACTGTTAAGGATCTTTCATTAATCAGATTTAATTCCTGTGGCATATTGTAACCTCACGCTATCGCAGATACAGTCAATTATCTACACAGATTATTTCCCTGCTGTCACCTGACATAGAATCACCTTGGACGCAAGCCTAGTTTTTCTTTCACAACTTCCTGTAATCTTCTCTTAATTGTCAAAATGATTAATGTCGCCTCAGTTACACGTCATCACAATAATATACAGTGCCTTGACTAATTCCACATTTGTGTTGCAGCCTGAATTTCTCACCCATCTACACACAATACCCCATAATGACAAAGTGAAAACATGTTTTTAGAAATGTTAGCAAATGTATTGAAAATAAAATACAGAAATATCTCATTTACATAAGTATGCACACCCATGAGTTTATACTTTGTAGAAACAGCTATGGCGGCAATTACAGCTTTAAGTCGCCTTGGGTATGTCTGTATCTGTATTTGGAGACTTTCTCCCATTCTTCCTTGCAGATTTTCTCAAGCTCATTTAAGATAGATGGGGAGCGGCGGTGAACAGAAATCTTCAAGTTTTTCCACAGATTTCCAATGGGATTCAAGTCTGGGCTTTGGCTGGGCCACTCAAGGACTTTCACATTCTTGTTCTGAAGCCATTCCAGCATTGCTTTGGCTGTATGCTTGGGGTCATTGTCCTGTTGGAATGTAAATCTTTGCCCCAGTCTAAGGTAATTTGCACTCCGAAGCAGGTTCTCATCAAAGATTTGCCTGTATTTGGCACCATTCATTGTTCCCTCTATCCTCAGTGCCTGCTGCTGAAAAGCATCCACATAGCATGATGCTGCCACCATCATGCTTCACGGTAGGAATGGCATTCAGGCCGAAGAGTTCCATTTTTGTTTCATCAATCTTTTGCCAGTCTTTCACATGCCTTTTTGAAAACTCCAGGCGTGCTGTCATGTGCCTTTTCCTCGAGAGTGGATTCCGTCTGCCCACTCTCCCATAAATCCCAGATTGGCGAAGTGCTGTAGACACTGTTGTCCTTCTGGCAAGTTATCCCATCTCAGCCAAGGAACTCTGTAGTTCTGTTAGAGTGGTCATTGTGTTCTTAGTCACCTCCCTGACCAAACTCCTTCTTGCCCAGTTGCTCAGTTTGGTTGGACGGTCAGCTCTAGGCAGAGTCTGGGTAGTTCCATATTTTTTCAATTTCCCGATGATGGACCACTGTGGTCTTGGAAACTTTCAACACTCTAGAAATAGCTTTATACCCTTCCCCAGATATATGCCTCATCACAATTCTATCTTGGAGATCTATGTACAGTTCTTTGGACTTCATGGTACAGTTTCTGCTCTGACATGCACTGTCAGCTGTAGGACCTATATAGAGAGGTGTGTTTCTTTCGAAATCATGTCCAAATAATTGAATTAGCCACAGGTGGACTCCAATCAAGTTGTAGTGACAGCTCAAGGATTATTAAAATAAATTGGATGCACCTGAGCTCAATTTGGAGCATCACAACAAAGGGGTGTGAATACTTATGTAAATTAGAGATTTCTGTAGTTCTTTTTCAAGAAATATTCAAAAATGTCTAAAAACATATTTTCACTTTGTCATTATGTGTAGATGGGTGAGAAAAAAAATATTTGATCATTTTTTAATTCAGGCTGTAACACAACAAAATGTACAATAAGTCAAGGGGTATTCTTTCTGAAGGCACTGTAAATCATGGTCTGTTATTGTTTAGTAAATCAGAGTAAAAAAGTAGCAAATTAAACTGTTGATCAGATGAGATTGTAAACAATAGTATAACTAGCCTCAGTCCAAAATCTCTTCACCATAGAAAACAAGTATCTGTGTGATGAGTACTGAGGATAGGAAGAGGCAGGACGCAGACGCAGGAATCAACAATGTAAAGGTTTACTTAACACTGAGCAAGAGAACAACAAAGAGCAAGAACACGACAAGACACTAACAATCACACACAACACAACACTGAACAGTCCAGGGCTATATAGGGGTAGTGATGAGATGATGAGGTGCAGGTGCGCTGGAGATGATTAGGGTGCGTTGGGTTTCCATTCCGGTGTTGCCGGAGGGGACCAATGGGAGGAGATGTGACAATCTGTTTATATTATAACAGCCGAGCCATTTGTCTTGAACATAATAGGCCTACAGTACTTGTAATTGTTTGTTGTCCTTCCCCTGAAAGCCAAGGGATTCTATAACTTTATAGAATGTGAGAAGAGGATGACATGACACCATGTAAGTGAACTTCTTGACACCAGTGACACCTCTCAGAACATTAGCTCAATTATTCTGTGAAAAATGTATCGATATGTATTCCAGTCATTACAGAAATATTGATCCACACAGTTAAGACAACACCCAGGTAAAAAACATCACTGTGATTGAATAGACCAGTGATTAATGTACATGATTAGATGAGTGAGAGAGTTAGACAGAGGAATGGCTGGTTGATGCTGGCTGGGCTGTTGGTGTCATCCGTGGTAGGTTGTTGTTTGCTTACCCATTGTAACCGCTCTCAGGGGTTGTCACAAACACAATAGTGCCTCTCTCTGTGTGTTGACATGGCCTGTCAGCCTAAAGGCATAATCCGTATTGTCTACTTGAGATCAGCATCATCAGCTTAGCAACCCTCCACAGGTTTCCTTGCATAGCAGTTCAGCTATATTTACCATGTGTTGTTTGTCTTCAAAGTTAGATGGAAGTATTCCATACCTAAGGCTGTCTCTTAGGGCTGAGGAAGCTTTCTTCACACTGTTTCTACACAACAGTATAGGGTGCGTGTGGCACAGTAAGAAGCCAGTTGCACACTCACACACACAGGGACACACACAATCATTATTTGTGCCCAGTAAGAGGAAATAAGCAGTGTGAATGTGAATATGCAAATAAGAGTGTAATGGTATCATTCAGTAGGAAGGGAATTGGTATACGAGGAGTTGAAACAGCTCTCTGTGAGCCTGCGCTGGTATGTGCTCCCAAACGATCACTGAGACAGGGTTGTGATCAGACCAGGGTGGGGAAGCAGCATCCGAATGATGGCATAGGCACAATGTGTGTGTGTGCATGTATAGATGCTGGGACAAACAGCTGGGGAACCCAGAGTTTGCTCCTGTAGCCTGGACAGGTTGCTGTTGGATCGTGGGATAGAATATAGCTTTCTGCTCTGCTCTGGTGGACATCCTACTGTACACTCTTAGAAAAAAATGTGCTATCTAGAACCTAAAAGGGTTCTTCGGCTGTCTCCATTGGAGAACTCTTTGAAGAACCATTTTTGGTTCCAGGTAGAACCTATTTGGTTTTCCTTTGTCGCAGTGAGCCAATAAAAATTATGTTAAGTCTTAAAACAAATAGATTATCTGTGTTTCGCTCCTCAAAGAAAGCATCACAGAGGGTTCAACATGGAACCCAAAAGGGTTTTACCATGGGGACAGCCGAAGAACCCTTCTGGAACCCTTTTATCTAAGAGTGTAGCTACTGATCTTTCCTCCCAGAACCTCAACATTATCAGATAGATGCCTCACAGTTCTGCTTCAGTGACAGACTCAATGTAGGAATATACCAAATGTATCATGCCTCACATCATCATCATTAATTCTCAAGCATATAGGCCTACTATATGCCTATCCATATTTATGGTTTATAGTGTAGTGTCAGTAGTGTAGGTATATTCTCAGTTAACAAATGTTCTGTCATTAGTTTCACGTAAACACACAGGACTGTATGTAAATTAGTTATCTCTACCAGCCAACCACTGTGTAGAATCCAGTCATTGGGTGGGATTGGTTGGCGTTTTATATCACTTGTTTAGGGCCTCTCTTCCTGGCTATATACCTGTTACATGTTTTTTTGACATTTTCCTTTGATGGTGTGTGTGTGTGTGTACACTGTGTGTACTCTTAAGTGTGCGTGTGTCACTGTGCTGCTGCTTGCACTTCTGCTCTCCTCTGTAGCCGAGCTGAAGGGAAGTCTTTCCATTGATATATAAAACTCCAGCAGAGCACTTCCCTTTCCCGAACCGTTCCTTGTGATAGCTCTCCTTCAAAGACCGAAGTGTTCCGTCCCGGCATTCTGACCCCTGACACGGTGTCCCCACCCTGGTGAGAGAGCCGGGCGGAGCTGCATCTGACCTGAACCCTGCACATTGTCTTACAGTAACCTTTCTTTTACCGTGTGTGTGTGTGTAAAAGCTGTGTGTGTGTGTGTGTGTGTGCTTGCGTGTTATGATCCATTTATCAGAATGCAATGTCCGAAGGCACAGGGTGTATGTGTGCAGATTGCGGTGATGTTATCAAAATCTGGCATAAAGGGAGAGGCAGATAGAAATGGAGAGGAAGAAAAATAAATGTAGAGAGAGAGGGGGAGTTTAGTATGTGTTACAGTCTTACAGTGTGAAGTATCTGGTGCCTAATAACGGAGATTGAGATGGATGATCCAGATTAAACTCTCATTAAGACTAAAGTAGTGAAATAGGCACTCAGATTATACAGCTTTTTATCCAAAGATTAATGTGTGATATTAATGTGTGATTATTCACTGGCTATCATAAGGTGAATGCACCAATGTCTAAGTCGCTCTGGATAAGAGCGTCTGCTAAACGACGTAAATGTAAATGTAATTATTCGGTTAAAGATGTTGGGTGTTCTCTCTGCACTCTGCATGCCTGTGTGATAACATGCACCTATCTATCAGTCATGTAACCCCTTTCCAAACATTGGGACTCAAAGCCACAGTCTGTCATTTTGTCTTTAATGTCATTTTTCAAACCTTTGATTTAGAAGAATATGATTTATAAATACCTTACTGGATTATAACTACCTACCAAACATTGGAAACAATTCAAACACAGTTTTAAAAAATGGCAGTAGAGAGAGTGTGGTGTAGACCATGCCAGACCATAACCTGACTGTGTTTTTGGGTGTTCTGGTGGAGGTGCCATGGCGTGCTGGTCCAGTTATGCATTGGTGGACTTGGACATATGTTCTCTGGTCGTACAGTGCACTGTGGACTTGGACATATGTTCTCTGGTCGTACAGTGCACTGTGGACTTGGACATATGTTCTCTGGTCGTACAGTGCACTGTGGACTTGGACATATGTTCTCTGGTCGTACAGTGCACTGTGGACTTGGCTGCAGCAGATATGAAAACATGAACCTCCGCACTGATTTATGATGGAACAGACGCGCCAGATATTTCTTAATAACACTATAATAGTCTAATGGCGTGATGGTCCAGTAATGCTGTGGTCCTTCTTCTTTCTCTGACTCTCCATTTTCTCTCTCCTTCCTTCTACCTCTTGTTCCTTTCTTTCTTTGAACTTCCTTCTAAGATCACTTATAAACAGTTCCTGACTACTAAAGGGGGATGGGGCAGAGGTAGATGGAGAAATAGGGCGAGTGTGTGTGGCCGGGAGGGAGGGGGCGAGATGGTGAGATGGTGAAAGAGAGGGAGAGAGGGTGGAAGGCATTAAGATAAGAGGGTGTTAAAGCCACTAACACAACTCCTTCAGATTAAAGGTGGCGCTGTGATAGGGTGATGGAGCAGGGCCACTCCTGTGACTACTGTTATGTCTCCTATATTACACTGTTATTTATGAGTACGTGACCTACTCCTACTCTCCATGCCATCAGAGATGCCATCACAGGTACCTACCGACAACAGCGGAAACATAGTAACACACCTGCCTATATGACTGAATGTTGGGATTGGCTTATACTGTAGGTTCCTGTGTGTCACACACAGTGTCTCCCTCTCTCTTTCCATCTCTCTGTTCCTCTCTCCCTCCCTGTCTCCCTTCTTCTCATGAGGCATTTGTCATTTTCCTTTCAAATTCCACACAGACAAACACACGCACGCACACACTTTAAGACTTCTCTGTAACTTCAACAGTAAAACACTGTAGGATGCACAGTACAATACCATAAATGTGTTTTACAGCATTCATGCTGTAAATTGCACTGCTTTATGGGTATAATGCTGAAAAATACTGTTATTAACTGTAATTCGGAAGCCTCCTGTAAAAATTACTCTAACATACTGTATTCCTTTACAGTAATAGCGTATGCCTACTGTAGATTCAAATTATCAATTTCAGGCACCAACCTTTTGCTGTTGGGTGAGACACATGAAGTTCAGACTATTCTATGCTTGTCCTAGGGATGAGAAGCCAGAATTGAGGAGGTTTGTTACGGAGCCCCATGAGGAACACCTGATGCTGCTCTGACTTCTCTCTCCTGGATGCTCTTCGGCCCAAACTGTCCTGTTGTGAATTTCACCTCCTCTGGACCCTCTTACCCCAAACAGAGTTGCCCCTGATCACAGATCGTGCTGCATCACAGCCTGGTATGGCAACTCCACCGCCGCGGTCCGCAAGGCGCTTCAGAGGGTGATACACGCAGCCGAACGCACCTTTGGGTGCACACTGCCTTCCCTCCAGGACACCTACAACAACAGGCGTCGCAGGAAGGCCAAGAAGATCATCAGGGACCTCAGCCACCCGAGCCATGGCCTGAAGATCATCAGGGACCTCAGCCACCCGAGCCATGGCCTGAAGTTCAGGGACCTCAGCCACCCGAGCCATGGCCTGAAAATCATCAGGGACCTCAGCCACCCGAGCCATGGCCTGAAAATCATCAGGGACCTCAGCCACCCGAGCCATGGCCTGAAGATCATCAGGGACCTCAGCCACCCGAGCCATGGCCTGAAGTTCAGGGACCTCAGCCACCCGAGCCATGGCCTGAAAATCATCAGGGGCCTCAGCCACCCGAGCCATGGCCTGAAAATCATCAGGGACCTCAGCCACCCGAGCCATGGCCTGAAGATCATCAGGGACCTCAGCCACCCGAGCCAAGGCCTGAAGATCATCAGGGACCTCAGCCACCCGAGCCATGGCCTGAAGATCATCAGGGACCCCAGCCACCCGAGCCATGGCCTGTTCTCCCCTTTTCCATCACTCAGACGCGGGTGGCACAGGAGCATTATGGCGAAAACTGGAAGACTGGCCAATCATTTCTATCCCCAGACCATCAGGCTGCCCACCACCCCCAATGGTTACTTACTTTACCTGCTGCTCCCCCTATGGATATTTCCCCCCACCCCCTCAACTGACTTTTACTCTGCCCCCATCCCAATGACACTGCTGCAGTTGTTAATAATGTATACATTATTATTTATTTTTGTATTATTATTTGTATTGTTTTATTTCACTTGGTCTCCACACCCCTCAATGGTCATTTAGTCCGACTGATGCTCCCCCCTATCGTCAATGTCCACCCCAATGGACATGTATTTATTCTGTGACGATCCCGGCTGTCTGAGTCGGGTCCTGTCTGGTGACTAGTGTTCCTGCTCGTATTCTCCAGTTTCCCGAGGGTTCGGGAACGCTCCGGGGAGCGCTCTGGTTTTCCGCACCTGCATCCCATCAGCAATCTGCACACCTGGTCCTGATCATCACCCTTCTTAGGCTCTGGCCCAACATCCAGTTCCTGCCGGATCGTTAGCCATGAACAGTATGTTTGTCAGCGTATCAGCCTTTGAGTTCTAGCGTTAGTTTTGTTGTTTTGCACCTTGTTGATTTGCTGTGTACTCACCTCCGTTTTGTTCTGTCTGCAGTCTCTCACCCGGAACCTTCACCCAACCTCTGCCTGATGGTCGGCGGCTGCCGAGCCAGTACCGGACCCACCACTGCACCCTCAACAACCCATCCACGCCACCCGCTCTGTTCCCTGGATTATTCAGCTTCACTCGGACTCTATAAATAAACACTCACCTTTGTCTCACGTACCGTGTCCTGGTCTGCTTCTGGGTTCTGGCTTAGTTAACCGTGACAGAACGATCCGGCCAGTAATGAACCCAGCGGACCTGGACTCTGTTCGCCATGCTATTACCCAGCAGGAGAAGATGTTGGGCTATCATAGCACGGTACTACAGGAGATCGCGTTGTCAGTTCGGAACCTTTCTACCGGTCTGACGGAGGTCCAGAACCAACGCAAGTGTCCGGTGGAGGATCCACTACCGGTTTCACCCATCTCGCCTGCCGCTTCTGAAGCTGTGTCCATCCGTGAGCCCAAGGTTCCGACGCCGGATAAGTATGAGGGAGAGCTGGGAAGATGCCGTTCCTTCCTTATGCAGTGTGGACTAGTGTTCGATCTACAGCCCTACTCTTATGCCACAGACAAGGCTAGGATAGCCTTTGTGATTGAGTTGCTGCGTGGGCGAGCGCTGGAGTGGGCTTCAGCCGTTTGGGAACGACAGGATCCCTGCATGGCTTCATACCAGGGGTTCACGGCCGAGATGAGGAAGCTCTTCGACCATTCCGTCCGAGGGAGGGACGCAGCTAGGCGCCTGTTTTCGCTTCGCCAAGGAACTCGCAGCGTGGCCGACTTCGTGATCGAGTTCAAGACGTTGGCTGTGGAGAGTGGGTGGAACGAGGAGTCTCTGCAAGCGGCCTTTTACCAGGGTCTGTCGGAGCAGCTCAAGGATGAGTTGATCTCCTATCCGGAGCCTAGTGACCTGGACAGCTTGGTAGCTTTGTCTATTCGGGGTGGATAATCGAGTCCGAGAGCGAAGGAGGGAGAAGCAATGGGGTCCGTCCAATCGATCAGCTTCTCAGTTCCCAGTCGGGTCGGGTGGTGGACCAGAACACGTCGATCATTCTCCACCACAATGGATTAGTGGAGAGGTCCTCTCTCCCGATGCTGAACCCATGCAAGTGGGGCGGCACGGGTTAACCAAGGAGGAGCGTCAACATAGACGTCAGACCAACTGCTGCCTCTACTGTGGTAGCTCGGGACATTACATCTCCACCTGTTCCCGGCGGTCGTCAAACTGCCCGGCTCGCTAAAGTTGGGAGGACTTTTAGCGAGCCAGTTTCAACCTCTCAGTACCTCTGTCAGACCCCGTTTCCCGGCTACCCTTGTGAACAGGAATCAGAGCTTAGCGCTTAACGCTTTATCGATTCAGGTGCCGATGGAAGCTTTCTTGATGCCGAGTTGGTGGAACAGCTGGGGCTTTCCAAGGAGCAATTGCCGGAAGCCATTGAAGCGACCACTCTGAACGGCAGTAGTCTGGCACGTATCACGATGAGGACTGAACCGGTTAAGATGCGGTTGTCGGGGAATCATTCTGAGATGATTTCATTCTTCATTCTGCCGTCTTCCCATGTTCCTCTGGTCCTTGGATACCCCTGGCTGAAGGAACACAATCCCACGTTCGATTGGGTGACGGGCAAGGTAACGAGTTGGAGCCTTGATTGTCATGCTAACTGTCTCAAGACTGCCTGCCCCCATTCGGTTCCCAGTCAGGTGATTGAGGCTAAACCCCCAGATTTGTCCCTGGTTCCCGAGACATATCACGATTTGGGGGAAGTTTTCAGTAAGCAGAAGGCTCTGTCACTCCCTCCCCACCGACCATATGATTGTGCCATCAACCTGGTCCCTGGAGCTGTCTACCCCAAGGGAAGGTTATACAGTATCTCCCGACCTGAACGTGAGGCGTTGGAGACCTACATCAAGGAGTCCCTAGCTGCTGGTCTCGTTCGTCCCTCGTCATCACCCCTGGGGGCAGGATTCTTCTTTGTGGGTAAGAAGGATGGCTCTCTTCGACCGTGTATTGATTATCGGGGGTTGAATGACATCACGGTCAAGAACAAGTATCCCCTGCCCTTGATGAGTTCTGCCTTCGACTCCTTACAGGGTGCTACGGTGTTCACCAAGCTAGACCTACGCAATGCGTATCACCTGGTCCGGATCAGAGAGGGGGACGAGTGGTTGACGGGTTTCAATACACCCGATGGGTCACTTCGAGTATCAGGTGATGCCGTTTGGACTGACCAATGCTCCAGCGGTATTCCAGAGTATGGTGAACGGCGTCCTGAGAGATATGATCGGTCTCTTTGTGTTTGTTTACCTGGATGACATTCTGATCTTCTCGAAGGAACCTTCCGACCACGTCCAGCATGTCCGGCAGGTTCTGCAGCGATTGTTGGAGAATCGCCTGTTCGTGAAGGCCGAGAAGTGCGAGTTTCACGCCCACACGACATCCTTTCTCGGGTACATCATCTCCAGGGGAGAGATTAGGATGGACCAGGAGAAGGTTAGAGCGGTTCTGGAATGGGCCCAGCCCGGTACGAGATTGCAGCTCCAGAGATTTTTGGGGTTTGCGAATTTCTACCGCAGATTCATCCGGGATTACAGCCGTGTGGCCGCTCCGTTAACTGCCTTAACTTCCAGTATCAGGACCCTCAAGTGGAATCCGGAGGCGGATCGAGCGTTTCTGGATTTGAAGAGGCGATTCACCAACGCACCGATTCTCTCTCAACCGGACACGGCCCGTCAGTTCGTCGTTGAAGTGGATGCGTCTGATGTGGGAGTTGGCGCCATCCTGTCGCAGCGATGCTCCACGGACAGTAAACTCCATCCCTGCGCCTACTACTCTCGTCGCCTTTCGCCTGCGGAGAGGAATTACGATGTGGGTAACCGGGAGCTTCTCGCGGTGAAACTTGCCTTGGAGGAGTGGCGCCACTGGTTGGAGGGGCGGAGCAACCGTTTATTGTCTGGACTGACCACAAGAATCTTGCTTACGTGCAATCGGCTAAACGTCTCAACTCCCGTCCAGGCCAGGTGGGCGTTGTTTTTCGGACGATTCAAGTTTGCCCTGACGTTCCGACCTGGATCTAAGAACGGCAAGGCGGACGCCTTGTCCCGGATGTTCTCCAAGACGGAGGAGAGTGGGTCCAAGACCGAGACAATCCTCCCCCGGAACTGCGTCGTGGGAGCAGTTATGTGGAAGATTGAGGAGGAGGTGCTGGCGGCCCTTCGGACTCAGCCCGGTCCCGGTAACGGTCCACCCGGTCGGTTGTTTGTGCCTGAGTCGGTTCGTCCTGCTGTCCTCAAATGGTCCCACGCCAGCAAGATGGCTTGTCACCCTGGCGTGGCTCGGACTATGGCGTTTCTTCGCAGACGTTTTTGGTGGCCTGCCATGGCCGAGGATACTCGGGGTTTTGTTGCTGCCTGTCCAGTGTGTGCGCAGAATAAGAGTACCAATCGGCCCAGCTCTGGACTACTTCACCCCCTTCCTATTCCCCGGCGACCATGGTCGCATCTGGCCCTGGACTTCGTCACGGGGTTGCCCGCTTCTGAGGGGAACACGGTCGTTCTGACTATCGTGGACAGATTCAGCAAGTTCGCCCACTTTGTGCCAATTGCCAAGCTTCCCTCTGCCTCGGAGACGTCCGAGATCCTGGTTAGGGAGGTTTTCAGGGTCCACGGTTTGCCCAGTGATATCGTTTCCGACCGTGGCCCTCAGTTTACCTCTGCTGTCTGGAAGTCCTTCTGTTTGGCCATTGGAGCTACGGTCAGTCTCACATCTGGTTTTCACCCCCAATCCAATGGTCAGGCGGAGAGAGCCAACCAGAAGATGGAATCAACGCTACGCTGTCTGGTCTCTTCCAACCCCACCTCCTGGGTCTCTCAGTTGCCTTGGGTTGAGTATGCCCACAATACTCTTCCTACATCTGCCACTGGGATGTCTCCCTTCCAGTGCCTGTATGGCTACCAACCTCCCCTGTTTCCTTCTCAGGAGAAGGAGCTCTCAGTGCCTTCTGTTCAGGCCCATATTCGGCGTTGCCACCGGACCTGGCATCGGGCCAGAAAGGCACTCCTTAGAGTTTCGGACCGGTATCAGCTCCAGGCGAATCGTCGCCGGATTCCCGCTCCCACCTATACCATCGGAGATAGGGTTTGGTTGGCTACACGGGATCTTCCGTTACGGACTGAGTCTAGGAAGTTGTTGCCGAAGTTCATTGGTCCGTTTGTGGTGGAGAAGGTGATCAATCCAGTGGCAGTTCGACTCAAACTACCGAGGACGCTCAGAGTCCATCCCACCTTTCATGTCTCCTGCCTCAAGCCTGTCTTCCTCAGTCCTCTGTTGCCTCCTCCGCCTCCTCCTCCTCCTCCTCGGATGATCGGAGGTGGTCCTGCCTACACGGTGCGTCGCATCATGGATTCCAGACGGCGGGGCCGGGGTTTCCAGTATCTCGTGGACTGGGAGGGGTATGGTCCTGAAGAGAGGAGTTGGATTCCGCGGCGACAGGTCCTAGACGCAGACCTCATCAGTGACTTCTACCGCCTCCATCCTGGCGCTCCGGGAAGTCCGCCCGGTGGCGTTCGTCGGAGGGGGTACTGTGACGATCCCGGCTGTCTGAGTCGGGTCCTGTCTGGTGACTAGTGTTCCTGCTCGTATTCTCCAGTTTCCCGAGGGTTCGGGAACGCTCCGGGAGCGCTCTGGTTTTCCGCACCTGCATCCCATCAGCAATCTGCACACCTGGTCCTGATCATCACCCCTTCTTAGGCTCTGGCCCAACATCCAGTTCCTGCCGGATCGTTAGCCATGAACAGTATGTTTGTCAGCGTATCAGCCTTTGAGTTCTAGCGTTAGTTTTGTTGTTTTGCACCTTGTTGATTTGCTGTGTACTCACCTCCGTTTTGTTCTGTCTGCAGTCTCTCACCCGGAACCTTCACCCAACCTCTGCCTGATGGTCGGCGGCTGCCGAGCCAGTACCGGACCCACCACTGCACCCTCAACAACCCATCCACGCCACCCGCTCTGTTCCCTGGATTATTCAGCTTCACTCGGACTCTATAAATAAACACTCACCTTTGTCTCACGTACCGTGTCCTGGTCTGCTTCTGGGTTCTGGCTTAGTTAACCGTGACATATTCATCACTGCTACAGTTGTTATTATGTATATAGTACTATTTCTAGTTTTCTTATTACCATTCTCATTGTTTTATTTCTCTTAGTCCTGCATGTTGGAGCTCGGAGCTCTGAATCGGAAGATCTAGGATTGTAACCAATCCCAATGTTAACTACGTCTCCCTCTCTCTCGTTGTCTCTCCCCCACAGCCCACACGCACAGGCACGCAATATCATTTTACATTAGTGTTGTAATGATTCTCTTAGTTGGTTACATATGTGTTAACTTCTTGTTACTTCTATTGTCAATTCTGTTGTTAGTTCGTTTTTTTATTTTACCAATTTGAATAAATGTATTTTATGTACTAATGCATTGTTTTTCTTATATTTAGATTTCAGGTAGAATTTCACTGTAAATGTACAGCATTATGCTGGCACCAGAGTTGCCAGCTTAATATTGTAATTTTGTTTTACAGTACTATTTCCCTACATCATCCCTGTAAATCTACAGCAAGTATGCTGTAATATGTCTTTACAGTAAGGAAAATAGTCCAGAACAACATATTACAGTATCTCTGCTGTAAAGCAAAATTACAGTATTATGGCCACTGTGGTGCCAGCAAAATGCTGTACATTTACAGGGAAAAGCTTTACAGTGCACACACACACACACACACAACACACACACACACACACACACACACACACACACAGACAGGCAGGCAGGCAGACATGTGCTTGTGCCAAGGACAAGTACAACACATCATAAAGTTGACTTAAGAGACACTTTCATTGACTCTCAGACAGTCAATCAGATAGTCGTTCACATACCAAAGAGCACAACAACCAAGCAGTAGGCTGGCCAGTAACACACGAAGACACAGCTGTTCTCTATCTACCCATGGGGTAGGGGTCATGGGTGGGCCCTGGCAGTAGGACTGTCTGTAACAGGGCTGGGCTGTGGAGGGCTGGGTTGTGGTCTGAGTAAATGAGGCGTATGAGGGGTCTGGAGTTTAGGCTCCAGGCTGTGTGACAGGGAACAGGACAGCCAAACTAGAAAATAAATAAATAAATGTATGCTTGACAGTGTGTGTGTGTGTGTGTGTGTGTGTGTGTGTGTGTGTGTGTGTGTGTGTGTGTGTGTGTGTGTGTGTGTGGGGGGGTGTAGTGTGTGTGTGTGTGTGTGTGTGTGTGTGTGTGTGTGTGTGTGTGTGTGTGTGTGTGTGTGTGTGTGTGTGTGTGTGTGTGTGTGTGTGTGTGTGAGTGCGTGCGTGTGTGTGTGTAACCAGAGGGGTAGCACCTGCAGGGGCGGGGGTCCCTTGACTTCACTTCTATATATAGATCATGTAAGCAATGCCAGGGGCAAGGATGGTAGGGAGGGGCTTCCCCTGCTCACAACGGGGGCATTCATCAAGTGAGAGGGGATGAGGGGCAGAGGGGGGCAGGAGAGAGACTCGACAGGGGTGCTGTGGGGTGTGGGAGGTGAGATGGCGTAAGGGGGAAGGAAGGACGTACAGGGTTGGAGGAGGAGAGAGAAGGGGGAGGAAGTGGAGGAGGTGTGTGGCAATTTGATGAGTCTCACCCCTCCTTATCAGAGACAATGCTGGTAGGCTGATTACAGACAAATGGGGGAAAAGCAGCAGCAGAAGCAGGTGGGGGGGTCTCTACTCAATTTCAGGGGGCTTTATTGGCATGGGAAACATATGTTTACATTGCAAAAGGAAGTGAAATGGATGATAAACAAAAGTTAATTAAACAATAAAAAAAGGTACAGTAAACATTACACTCACAAAAGTTCAAAAATAATAAAGACATTTAAAGTGTCATACTATGTCTATATACAGTGTTGTAGTGATGTGCAAATAGTTAAAGTACAAAAAGGAAAATAAATCAACAGAAATATAGGTCGTATTTACAGTGGTGTTTGTTCTTCACTGGTTGCCCTTTTCTTGTGGCAACAGGTCACAAATCTTGCTGCTGTGTTTGCACACTGTGATATTTCACCCAATAGATATTGTTTCTTAATTCTTTGTGGGTCTATGTAATCTGAGGGAAATATGTGTCTCTAATATGGTCATACATTTGGCAGGAAGTTAGGAAGTGCAGCTCAGTTTCCACATCATTTTGTGGGCAGCGTGCACATACCCGGTCTTCTCTTGAGAGCCAGGTCTGCCTACGGCGGCCTTTCTCAATAGCAAGGCTATGCTCACTGAGTCTGTACATAGTCAAAGATTTCCTTAGTTTTGGGTCAGTCACAGTGGTCAGGTATTCTGCCAATGTGTACTCTCTGTTTAGGGCCAAATAGCATTCTAGTTTGCTCAGTTTTTTTGTAAATTCTTTCCAATGTGTCAAGTAATTATCTTTTTGTATTCTCATGATTTGGTTGGGTGTAATTGTGTTGCTATCCTCACCTTTCCTTCCGTCCAGGACACCTACAACAACAGGCGCCCAGCCCCTCTGTTCTCTCCTCCCTTGCACTGCTTTGATATCAACTGGTCCTGCTGATGTACAGTGGCTTGCGAAAGTATTCACCCCCCTTGGCATTTTCCTATTTTGTTGCCTTACAACCTGGAAATAAAATGGATTTTTTGGGGGTTTGTATCATTTGATTTACACAACATGCCTACCATTTTGAAGGTGCAAAATATTTGTTATTGTGAAACAAACAAGAAATAAGACAAACAAACTGAAACCTTGAGCGTGAAAACTATTCACCCCCACAAAGTCAATACTTTGTAGAGCCACCTTTTGCAGCAATTACAGCTGCAAGTCTCTTGGGGTATGTCTCTATAAACTTGGCACATCTAGCCACTAGGATCTTTGCCCATTCTTCAAGGCAAAACTGCTCCAGCTCCTTCAAGTTGGATGGGTTCCGTTGGTGTACAGTAATCTTTAAGTCATACCACAGATTCTCAATTGGATTGAGGGCTTTGACTAGGCCATTCCAAGACATTTAAAAGTTTCCCCTTAAACCACTTGAGTGTTGCTTTAGCAGTATGCTTAGGGTCATTGTCCTGCTGGAAGGTGAACCTCCGTCCCAGTCTCAAATCTCTGGAAGACTGAAACAGGTTTCCTCAAGAATTTCCCTGTATTTAGCGCCATCAATCATTCCTTCAATTCTGACCAGTTTCCCAGTCCCTGCCAATGAAAAACATCGCCACAGCATGATGCTGCCACCACCATGTGGTGTTCTCGGGTGATGAGAGGAGTTGGGTTTGCTCCAGACATAGCCTTTTCCTTGATGGCCAAAAAGCTCAATTTTAGTCTGACCAGAGTTACTTCTTCCATATGTTTGGGGAGTCTCCCATATGGCTTTTGGCAAACACCAAACGTGTTTGCATTTTTTTTTCTTTAAGCAATGGCTTTTTTTTCTGGCCACTCTTCAGTAAAGCCAAGCTCTGTGGAGTGTACGGATTAAAGTGGTCCTATGAACAGATACTCCAATCTCCTCTGTGGAGCTTTGCAGCTCCTTCAGGGTTATCTTTGGTCTCTTTGTTGCCTCTCTGATTAATACCCTCCTTGCCTGGTCCGTGAGTTTTGGTTGGTTTGTTGTGGTGCCATATTCTTTCAAATTTTTAGTAATGGATTTAATGGTGCTCCGTGGGATGTTCAAAGTTTCGGATAAAACATTTTATAACCCAACCCTGATCTGTAATTCTCCACAACTTTGTCCCTGACCTGTTTGGAGAGCTCCTTGGTCTTCATGGTGACCCTTGCTTAGTGGTGTTGCAGACTCTGGGGCCTTTCAGAACAGGTGTATATATACTGAGATCATGTGACAGATCATGTGACACTTAGATTGCACACAGGTGGACTTTATTTAACTAATTATGTTACTTCTGAAAGTAATTGGTTGCGCCAGATCTCATTTAGGGGCTTCATAGCAAAGGGGGTGAGTACATATGCACGCACCACTTTTCTGTTATTTTTTTTTTTGAATTCTTTGAAACAAGTAGTTTTTTTCATTTCACTTGACCAATTTGGACTATTTTGTGTATGTCCATTACATGAAATCCAAATAAAAGTCCATTTAAATTACAGGTTGTAATGCAACAAAATACGAAAAACGAGAAGGGGGATGAATACTTTTGCAAGGCACTGTACTGTGGGAGGAGGGGTTGGTTTGTTGACAGAGAGTGATGGCTAGCTAATATGCTAACTATTCTAGCTAGTTAACTAACTGGCTGAATAAGTTGACGACGTACTCACTCAAACTGTCAAAACTAACCAAAAACTTTACACAACGTTAGACACGGACAAGAATGATCTGTTTAGTGTGTTAACACACTATTGGTAGTTTGTTGTAACCGAGTATTGGTGCTAAACCGTGTGTTATTGGAAGCTAGCATGCTAGTTAGCTATGGCGTCATAGGATAAGGTGCCCTGGGTGGTTTTTCACAGAAGAATACTGTACCAAGTTAGCTAGCTGAATAAACTAAGTTAGAGTCTATTCCCAGAAAACATTGAACCGCTGTAGTTTACAGCAATTATAATCTCTAAAGTGGAAGTTGGGAGAGTTATATTTGAGTGTTTCAGTGAAAGGTAAGTGAGGGAGGCCCCGCTCTCTCGCGTACCCAGATGTTTAGTTAATCTCTTTTCATTATTGTAGCCTTTTCTGTAGCCTGTCAACTATGTGTCTGTCTATCCCTGTTCTCTCCTCTCTGCACAGGCCATACAAACGCTTCACACCGCGTGGCTGATGCCACTCTAATCTGGTGCTCCCTGCGCGCACGACCCACGTGGAGTTCCAGGTCTCCGGCAGCCTCTGGAACTGCCGTTCTGCGGCCAACAAGGCAGAGTTCATCTCAGCCTATGCTACCCTCCAGTCCCTCGACTTCTTGGCGCTGATGGAAAAATGGATTACCACAGAAAACACTGCTACTCCTACTGCTCTTTCCTCATCTGATCATGTGTTCTCGCATACCTCGAGAGCATCTGGTCAGCGCAGAGGTGGCACAGGAATCCTCATCTCTCCCAAGTGGACATTCTCTCTTTTCCCCCTGACCCATCTGTCTATCTCCTCATTTGAATTCCATGCTGTCACAGTCACTAGCCCATTCAAGCTTAACATCCATATAATTTATCGCCCTCCACGTTCCCTTGGAGAGTTCATCAATGAGCTTGACGCCTTGATAAGTTCCTTTCCTGAGGATGGCTCACCCCTCACAGTTCTGGGTGACTTTAACCTCCCTACGTCTGCCTTTGACTCATTTCTCTCTGCCTCCTTCTTTCCACTCCTTTCCTCTTTTGACATCACCCTCTCACCGTCCCACCCTACTCACAAGGCAGGCAATACGCTTGACCTCATATTTACTAGATGCTGTTCTTCTACTAATCTCACTGCAACTCCCCTCCAAGTCTCCGACCACTACTTTGTATCCTTTTCTCTCTCGCTCTCCTCCAACACTACTCACTCTGCCCCTACTCAGATGGTAATGTGCCGTCGCAACCTTCGCTCTCTCTCTCCCGCTACTCTCTCCTCTTCCATCCTATCATCTCTTCCCTCTGCTAAATCCTTCTCCCTCCGATCTCCTGATTCTGCCTCCTCAACCCCCCTCTCTTCCCTTTCTGCATCTTTTGACTCTCTATGTCCCCTATCCCCCTGGCCGGCTCGGTCATCCCCTCCTGCTCCGTGGCTTGACGACTCATTGCGAGCTCACAGAACAGGGCTCCGGGCAGCCGAGCGGAGATGGAGGAAAACTAGACTCCCAGCGGACCTGTCATCTTTTCACTCCCTCCTCTCTACATGCTCTTCCTCTGTTTCTGCTGCTAAACCCACTTTCTACTACTCTAAATTTCAAGCCTCTGCCTCTAACCCTAGGAAGCTCTTTGCCACCTTCTCCTCCCTGCTGAATCCTCCTCCTCCCCCTCCCTCCTCCCTCTCTGTGGATGACTTCGTCAACCATTTTGAAAAGAAGGTTGACGACATCCGATGCTCATTTACTAAGTCAAAGGACACTGTTGGTCCAGCTCACACTGACCTACCCTATGCTTTGACTTCTTTCTCCCCTCTCTCTCCAGATGAAATCTTGCGACTTGTGACGGCCGGCAGCCCAACAACCTGCCCGCTTGACCCTATCCCCTCCTCTCTTCTCCAGACCATTTCAGGAGACCTTCTCCCTTACCTCACCTCGCTCATCAACTCATCCTTGACTGCTGGCTATGTCCCTTCCATCTTCAAGAGAGCGAGAGTTGCACCCATCCTCAAAAAACATACACTCGATCCCTCCGATGTCAACAACTACAGACCAGTATCCCTTCTTTCTTTTCTCTCCAAAACTCTTGAGCGTGCCGTCTCTAGCCAACTCTCCTGCTATCTCTCTGAGAATTACCTTCTTGATCCAAACCAGTCAGGTTTCAAGACTGGTCATTCAACTGAGACTGCTCTTCTCTGTGTCACGGAGGCTCTCCGCACTGCTAAAGCTAACTCTCTCTCCTGTGCTCTTATCCTTCTAGACCTATCTGCTGCCTTTGATACTGTGAACCATCAGATCCTCCTCTCCACCCTCTCCGAGTTGGGCATCTCCGGCGCGGCTCACTCTTGGATTGCATCCTACCTGACAGGTCACTCCTACCAGGTGGCATGGTGAGAATCTGTCTCCGCACCACGTGCTCTCAACACTGGTGTCCCCTAGGGCTCAGTTCTAGGCCCTCTCCTATTCTCTCTATACACCAAGTCACTTGGCACTGTTATATCCTCACATGGTCTCTCCTTTCATTGCTACGCAGACGACACACAATTAATTTTCTCCTTTCCCCCTTCTGATAACCAGGTGGTGAATCGCATCACTGCATGTCTGGCAGACAAATCAGTGTGGATGTCGGATCACCATCTCAAGCTGAACCTCGGCAAGACGGAGCTGCTCTTCCTCCCGGGGAAGGACTGCCCGCTCCATGATCTCGCCTTCTCGGTTGACAACTCCATTGTGTCCTCCTCCCAGAGTGCAAAGAACCTTGGCGTGACCCTGGACAACACCCTGTCATTCTCCGCTAACATCAAAGTGGTGACCCGATCCTGCAGGTTCATGCTCTACAACATTCGCAGAGTACGTCCCTACCTTACACAGAAAGCAGCACAGGTCCTAATCCAGTCGCTTGTCATCTCCCGTCTGGAATACTGCAACTCACTTTTGGCTTGGTTCCCTGCATGTGCCATTAAAACCCACAACTTAACCAGAACGCTGCAGCCCGTCTGGTGTTCAACCTTCCCAAGTTCTCTCATGTCACCCCACTCCTCCGCACACTCCACTGGCTTCCAGTTGAAGCTTGCATCTACTACAAAACCATGGTGCTTGCCTACGGAGCTGTGAGGGAAAGGGCACCTCCTTACCTTCAGGCTCTGATCAGACCCTACACCCAAACGTGGGCACTACGTTCATCCACCTCTGGCCTGCTAGCCCCCCTACCTCTACGGAAGCACAGTTCCCGCTCAGCCCAGTCAAAGCTATTCGCCGCTCTGGCACCCCAATGGTGGAACAAGCTACCCCACGACGCCAGGACAGCAGAGTCACTGACCACCTAACGGAGACACTTGAAACCCTACCTCTTTAAGGAATACCTGGAATAGTATAAAAGTAATCCTTCTAAAAAATAAACAACGGAAAAGTGGTGCGTGCATATGTATTCACCCCCTTTACTATGAAGCCCCTAAATATGATCTGGTGCAACCAATTACCTTCAGAAGTTTTCTGTTTTTTTGTCTTATTTCTTGTTTGTTTCACAATAAAACATACTTTGCATCTTCAAAGTGGTAGGCATGTTGTGTAAATCAAATGATACAAACCACCCAAATATCCATTTTAATTTCAGGTTGTAAGGCAACAAAATAGGAAAAATGCCAAGGGGGTGAATCATTTCGCAAGCCACTGTAGCTGGCCTCGCTCCCTATAAAACGCTCGTTAGTTGTTGGAGTTTCATGCAGGAATGCTAGACTAGAATAGCTTGCTGGACATTTAATTTTTTGCATTTCTTATACAAATAGACTAGTCGAAGAGGGACGCAAGCTCTTGTTTGCTGAATGTTAAATACATCAGCCAATAGAACTAATGGGTAATTTGAAAGAAGAGCGAACACGCAATGTCGGTAGGCTATAGCAGTTATTTATTCAGACCCATAACCTTCTGCATCTAATTCTAGTCCTATATTATTCAAGGATGTCATTAGAATTGAATTGAATTGAATTTACGATGAAGATAAGGAGAACAAAACTTATTTCATTTCACTGTTAAGAGTGAGGAAGGAATGAAGTAACAATAGAGGAAGTAGGCTAATAACTATGAAAGGTATGAAAGGTAAATATGCGTCAGCCTACTAATTTAAAAAACAATCGTAACCTATACTTGTAACTTTGTAGGCCGCATGTGATGCACCAGAATCCCATGTTCTCTCTCTGCTTTATAATGGTTTGAACGATGTGCATAATTCCAGTCCATATAATACAGCATAATAAAGTACAGTAATACAGTTCACACTCAAAAAGATTAGCCTACTGGAGCTAGTTTCATTTATTTACCCAAGAGAGCATATAGCTTGCTACATCTATGGGCTTTCATGTTTTTCTGTCCTACGTAATGTGCAGTAGCCTATATCACATATGTATTGGATAATGACACAATCATTTGGGCTTTTTTGGGCTTGGGCTCATAAAATGTCTTTAATGTAGGTCTCATAAAATGTATTTAATGTATGGCTCATCAGGCTCAGGTAGCATCATGCTTGCATTTCAAGTCCAGACATAAGCCTGTTTATGTGCTTTATAATGCTTTTGAATGACAGTTCCGGTTTTGGTGGGAAATACCAGGTTAAGCGGGAGAAAAGTGATTTATTCTCGGGATGGAACATTTGTAAAATACCGGGAAAATATTCAACTCTAGTGGAAACACACCACTGGTGGGAAAATGTGCATATTTTCTTTATACATATTTTAGAATATTCCCATGAAAATCTGTCGCCAATTGGATGGAAACCTAGCTAGTGACTTTGAAAGAGGGGTCTCAAAGGAGCATAGCGGGTTTAAAGGCTGTGTGTGTGTGTTTGTGTCACAGTCACCATCTCAACCCAACTGAACACTTGTTGGAAATTCTGGAGCGACGCCTGAGACAGCGTCTTCCACCACTATCAACAAAACACCAAATGATAGCATTTCTCATGGACGAATTGTGTCGCATTGCTCCAATAGAGTTCCAGACACCTGTAGAATCTATGCCAAGGTGCATTGAAGCTGCTTTGGTGGCTCGTGGTGGCCCAACGCTCTATGAAGACACTTAATGTTGGTGTTTCCTTTATTTTGGCAGTTACCTGTAAATTGCACTATATGTGGGGATCTCTGATTCACAGTGAGCAGTTGTGTGGTGCAACCATTCTCGCACTGCAGAAGATGAGTGTGTGTGTGTGTTATTGTTTTGAGGTTGGCAAACCACAGCGAAAAACCCTTTAGGGTAGAGACGATGATGCAACACACACACGCACACGTGCACACACGCACACGCACACGCTAAACGCAGCAGTAGCCCTTGGGCCTGACCACAGACCACTGTAATAAGGTCTGTTGCCATGTTTACACGCATGTCTATTTTTTTGAGGGAGGATGATTGTTGATTGGTGTCTGAAGGCTAAATGGGCTGATTGGGATGGAGGGAATATGTTCTCCTATCTTTCCCTAATGGGCTTAGGATCATCAAGGCAACGGATTGGCCAAAACATCCCAGGCATTCCCTGCAAGTAAGAGCGTCAGGATGAGAATGGGAACAGGGTGTTGACGCTAGGCAGCGAGATTTGCTGCCCACCCATATTGTTACCCGTCAAACGGATCTGGTAGGAGAGAGGGATGGAGACAGGAGGAAGGATGGAGAGATAGATGAGAGGGAGAGGTAGAGAGTGAGAGTAGGCCGGAAGGCATCTTTGAGGGACTTTCCAGACTCTCTTCTTCTATAAATCCTGTGTTTGACAGCAGATCTACAGGTCTCTGTGTACCTGCCTGCCCTGACAGACGCTCTCGTACGCAACACATACCTCCACCACACAGGTGCCATATCTCCCCCCTCTCTCTGCCTCCCCTCCTCCCCTGTTTAAGTATTTGAGTTGTATTTCTTCATCTCCATAGCTGCAGCGACATCTTTGCTAGCTAAGCAGAAAGCACCTGTAATTAAATAGACAGACAAACACAGGAGAGAGGGAGAGGGAAATTATTGGGAGAAAAACAGTGCAGGGGAATTTGGGCCTTTGTGGGAGTATGCGTGTTGAGCCTTGCGCTATGATCTCTCATGAATAACTAGGTGATAAGTAAATCAAAATGACACCCTATTCCTTACATACATATATAGGAAATAGGGTGCAATTTGGGACAAAACCAATGCCTTATCACAGGTCTGTCAGTGTGACCTGAGCTAGAAACTGCTGCATCTTCTCTTTTACTGTGGAGTAAGATAGGCTTGAATGAAAGGTGTGTTTTCTTCTTAACCTGGGATGCAATGCAGTCTTTTCATGCTACAGTACAAAGGCACCTGGCAACAAAGGCAAAATACACATCATACAAATGGTGAATCGTGTCTTGTTTTCTGAATGTGTAGTGGAATGAGAATGTGTTCTCAGTTAACTTACCTGGTAAAATAAAACAATTATTTTTAAACCTTTAATGCCGTCTTTTAATAGCACAGGACTGCGAGTGTAGCAAACACACATTCCAATGCACATACCAATATGGTGGCAAACAGTCAGTTATTGTTTCATATTTTCACCACGTCGTATTAAGACACAGCATTTCAATGTCACAGGAATCCCATTGCTAGTGGGTAAATCCTCTGGTGTGTGTGTTTTTACTCTCCTTGTGAGCACCAGGGCCCAGACTCACAAAACACTTCTTACGCAAAAATGTAAGAAGCTTCTTAAGAAAATATAAGAAGTTCATAAGATAGTTCGTTAGTGCAATTCCTCAACAATATCTTAAGATTTTGTTACGCGGAGCAGGGGAACCCAAAAGCAGACTCAGACAAGGAGACTGGGATGAAGTAACCAAGGTATTTATTGAGACACAGGGGGGAGATGGAGTGCAGGTCAGGGGAAACTTCTGGAAACCAGGTGTGGAGGCTGCGGCTGGAGCGAGGGGGCTGAGACAGGGTGAGCAGGTCTGGAGGGGAATCCAAGGGAGTAGTAGTGGGGAACTAGAGACATGGGACTGGAGACAGGGACCAGAGTCAGAGCGGGCAAAACTGTAGTGGAGAGGAAAACAGCGTCAGGCAAGGAAAACAGGCACAACCGGATAACAGGATCTATATCGCAACAAACGGCTAGAACCGTAGACTGATTGAGCAGAGATTACGATCTGGCAGAGTGGAAGTGGCAGGACTGAGTATTTGTAGAGGTCTTGATTATGGAACAGGTTGCAGCTGGTGGGGATCTGCTCTGACTCCAGCACACCTGTCTCCGCCCACACACACAGACAGACAGACAGACAGACAGACAGACAGACAGACAGACAGACAGACAGACAGACAGACAGAGTACTGGGGGAGTGGCGGCAGGTCAAGGAGACACAGGATGAGCAGTAGATGGCATTTCAGGAGCAGATGTGACAGATTTAATGATTTTCTCAAATATCTTCTTACAAATCTTCTTAAGATGTTTGTTGCTATGCAACTATTTTAGCTAGCTATCTGGCAAGCAATGGCAATCATGTTAGCATATTTCTTGCTGAGATTACTGTTCTAAAACATGTTAGGTTTAAAATAATAAATACTGAAACTTTCAGATTAAGTTTGTGAGTGAATTAAACATGTTCAATTGCTTTCAATTGAGCTTTTTCTCTCACTGCACTGAGTTTAAGACAAGGGTTTAGCTATCTTAGAATTTCGAACATGTCAGGCGGTGAGTGTGATGCGGTAGGACGAAGTCAGGCGCAGGACACAGAGCTAATCGAAAACGTACTTTACTCGTAGGTAACGTAAATAACAACCTCCATGCAAGGAGGAACAAACCCGCTCACCAGACGACAACCAAACATGAACAAACACGCACACAACACAGTGGGAGCCAGATGGTTAAATAGGAAACAAATCATAGACATAATGGGAACCAGGTGTGTACAATTAAGACAAAACAAGTAGAACACAGAAACATAGATCGGTGGCAGCTAGTACTCCGGTGACGACGAACGCCGAAGCCTGCCCGAGCAAGGAGGAGGAGCAGCCTCGGCTGAATCCGTGACAGTATGCCCCCCCTTGACGTGCGGCTCCAGCCGTGCGCCGACACCGGCCTCGGGGACGGCCAGGAGGACACGGCGCAGGGCGAGTCGGATGATGACGGTGGAAATCCCTCAACATGGAGGGATTGAGGACGTCCCTCCTAGGGACCCAGCACCGTTCCTCCGGACCGTACCCCTCCCACTCCACGAGATACTGCAGGCCCCCCACCCGACGCCTCGAATCCAGGATGGAACGGACCGAGTACGCCGGTGCCCCCTCGATGTCCTCCCGTATCTCAGACTCCTGGAGTGGACCAGCTACCATCGGCCTGAGGAGAGACACATGGAACGAGGGGTTAATACGATACTCAGGAGGAAGCTGTAACCTATAACAAACCTCGTTCAATCTCCTCAGGACTTTAAATGGCCCCACAAACCGCCGACCCAGCTTCCGGCAGGGCAGGCGAAGGGGCAGGTTTCGGGTCGAGAGCCAGACCCAGTCCCCCGGTGCATACACCAGGGCCTCACTGCGGTGGCGGTCGGTGCTCGCCTTTTGTCGCCTGATGGCCCGTTGCAGGCGTACATGGGCAGTGTTCCAGGTCTCCTCCGAGCACCGAACCATTCATCCACCGCAGGTGCCTCGATCTGGCTCTGATGCCATGGTGCCAGGACTGGCTAATACACACTGAAATGGAGAAAGGTTAGTGGAGGAGTGGTGGAGGGAATTTTGGGCCATCTCTGCCCAGGGATGAAAACCGACCACTTCCCCGGCCGGTCCTGGCAATAGGACCGCAGAAACCTACCCACATCCTGGTTTACTCTTTCCACCTGCCCATTACTCTCGGGGTGAAACCCTGAGGTAAGGCTGTCCGAGACCCCCAGACGTTCCATGAACACCCTCCAGACCCTTGAGGTGAACTGGGAACCCCGATCAGACACTATATCCTCAGGTACCCCGTAGTGCCAGAAGACGTGTGTAAATAGGGCCTCAGCAGTCTGTAGGGCCGTAGGGAGACTGGACATAGGAATGAGACGACAGGACTTAGAAAACCGATCCACAACGACCAGGATCGTGGTGTTCCCTTGAGATGGGGGAAGGTCCGTAACAAAATCCACCGATAGGTGGGACCACGGCAGTTGTGGAACGGGTAGGGGTTGTAATTTCCCTCTGGGCAGGTGTATAGGTGCCTTACACTGAGCGCACACCGAGCAGGAGGAGACATAAACCCTCTTGTCCTTGGCTAAAGTGGGCCACCAGTATTTCCCACTAAGACAGTGCACTGTCCTACTGATGCCAGGATGACAAGAGGAGGGTGACGTGTGAGCCCAATAGATCAATCGATCGCGGACCTCAAACGGCACGTACATACAACCCTCTGGACACTGGGGGGAGTGGGTTCTGTACGTAACGCCCGCGTCAACCTCCCACACCACCGGTGCCACCAGACACGACGCCGGAAGTATGGGAGTGGGCTCAATGGACCTCTCCTCTGTGTCATACAGTCAGGACAGGGCGTCTGCCTTAGCGTTCTGGGAACCTGGTCTGTATGAAAGGGTGAACACAAAACGAGTGAAAAACATGGCCCACCTTGCCTGGCGAGGGTTCAATCTCCTCGCCGCCCGAATGTACTCCAGACTATCTAATGCATGTACAGGGAAGGGCACATCAACAGGAACACTAGGAATCCCTAAACTACGAGAAAACTGACGATCAATAAAGTTCCCAGCTGCGCCTGAATCTACGAGCGCCTAATGCTGGGAATGAGGGGAAAACTCTGGAAATACGATATCAATGCACATATGCGCAACAGGGAGCTCTGGGTGAGTCGGGTGCCTACTCACCTGAGACGGTCCACCAGTGCTCTGCCTACTGCCTCGACTCCCTAAAGACCCTCCCCAGCACCGACCAGCAGTGTGTCCTCTGCGGCCACAGTTGGTGCAGGAGATGGCCCTTTTTCCGGTCTCCCTAAGCGCAGCACCTCCGAGCTCCATAGGGGTAGGGTCGGAGGTACTGGGGGATGGAATGGACGGCCCCTGATCCGGATGTCCGCGGGTCGCCAACAGGTTGTCCAGCCTTATCGACATATCCACCAGTTGGTCCAGGGTAAGGGTGGTGTCCCTGCAGGCCAGTTCCCGACGAACGTCCTCCCGTAGGCTGCATCGGTAGTGGTCGATCAGGGCCCTCTCATTCCATCCTGCGCTGGCAGCCAGAGTCCTGAAGTCCAGTGCAAAGTCCTGTGCGCTCCTCTTCCCCTGTCTGAGGTGGAATAGACGTTCCCCCGCCGCTCTCCCCTCCGGTGGATGATCGAATACCGCCTGAAAGCGGCGGGGGTAATCCTCATAGCGTACTGACGCTGCATCTATTCCTCCCCACTCGGCGTTGGCCCACTCGAGCGCTCTCCCCGACAGACAGGAGATGAGGGAGCCGGCCTCATATCCCGAGGGAGCCGGGTGGATGGTAGCCAGGTAGAGCTCTACCTGGAGCAGAAAACCCTGGCACCCGGCAGCTGTACCATCGTATGCCCTCGGAAGCAAGAGCCGAATCCCACTGGACCCAGGTGACGAAGGGGTGGACAGCGGTGTGGGTGGTTGTGTAGTTGGAGGTGTAGGATAACCACCTCTCTCCCATCGCTCCATGGTGTTCAACACACGCTCCATTGCGGTGCCGAGATTCTGGATCATGGTCGCCTGCTGTTGGACACGTTCCTCCATTGATCCGGACGAAATGAATGTACCTGCTGACTCCATTTATGGTGCGTGTTTCTGTCAGGCGGTCAGTGTGATGTGGTAGGACGAAGTCAGGGGCAGGACACAGAGCTAATCGAAAACGTACTCTACTCGTAGGTAACGTAAATAACATAACCTCCACGCCGGGAGGAACAAACCCGCTCACCAGACGACAACCAAACATGAACAAACACGCACACAACACAGTGGGAGCCAGAGGGTTAAATAGGAAACAAATCATAGACATAATGGGAACCAGGTGTGTACAATGAAGACAAAACAAGTAGAACACAGAAACATAGATCAGTGGCAGCTAGTACTCCAGTGACGACGAACGCCGAAGCCTGCCTGAGCAAGGAGGAGGAGCAGCCTCGGCTGAATCCGCGACAGAACATTTCCAATAACTTAATTTTCAATAATTTTTGCTTAAGGAGAAACATAAGAAAACGTTTCCAATAACCTTTTTGAGGAATAGCAACTTTGCTTAGCTTTCTTCTTAAGCCTATAGTTAAGGAAAAAATATCAGTTAAGAACACATTTTTCTTAAGAAGGTTTTGTGAATCTGGGCCTAGAAGGGTTAGGGGTTTGGCTTAGGGTTAGATTAAGGTTTAGGGCTAGGGAAAAAATTATCTTGAATTGGGATCAATTGTTTGGTCCCCACGAGGATAGTAAAACAAATGTACGTGTTTGTGACATTTTTTTTTAGAAGAGTAGACCCACGCATACACACACGTAAGTTTGTTTTACTGTCTCCGTGGGGACCAAACAATTGATTCCCATTCAAAATCCTTTCAAAATCCTCCCAAAATCTTCGCTGCCTATCCCACAAGGAGAATAAAATAAAGAACACACACACCAGAGGACTTATTCACTGGCCATGGGATACTTGTGACATTGAAATGCTGTGTCTTCATACAGCGTGGTTTTTTAAGTTATGGCGGTAATGCTTTCTCTGGCGTGTGTTCAGTGTTTGATGGCAGTGTCTGTCAGTGAGATACCTCTTGTTTCCTCTCTGGGCAAAGAGAGGCAGGCATCAGTAGAGATAGGAATGTTTCTGCGTAGGCTGTCAGGCTGTTATTGTTATTCTGATCCATTTTAAGAAACTTGGTTTCCACTGAAAACAAAGAGGAACGATTAACGACGTGACGCAAGTTCCAACAAGGCTCTGAATTATGTTAAATCGCCTCTCTCTCTCTCCCCAGCTCTCTCTCCCGCTCTCCCACTGTTTGAGTGTTATTGTGTCTGGTTCTTAGGGAATGGCAAATTGGCACATCACAAATAAATATAATGCTCTGTTTTTTTAACAGGTGTGTGTAGGTTGTGTGTACAACCAAAACATAAGTGACACAATTGAAACAAGACAGGACTAAAGCTGCAGAGGTTGGGGATGCAACCACCCTTCATAACAGATATACAGTACAGTACATGGTGATATATACATAATACACACACACAGTACCAGTCAAAGGTTTGGACACACTTACTCATTCCAGGGTTTTTCTTTATTTTTGCTATTTTCTACATTGTAGAATAATAGTGAAGACATCAAATCTATGAACTAACACATATGGAATCATGTAGTAACCAAAGAAGTGTTAAACAAATCAAAATATATTTTATATTTGAGATTCTTCAAATAGTCACCCTTTGCCTTGATGACAGCTTTGCACACTCATTGCCTTTTGTAGTGATCACTCTATTAAACAGTTTGTAGTGGAGGAAAAATGTGCGTCAGTTTCTGGATTTGACTCACAGTTGGGAATTAGAAATATTGGGGAATCCTCTTTAATGCTCTTGCAAATATTTCTAAAACACTAATTTAAAAAATCAGGGAGGAATCAGTGTAGTTGAATGTTGATGATGTGGTTGTGATGCTGCTCTCCAACAGGGTTTGGGTCAGTTCCTTTTTAATTTCAATATATCTTGCTCTCCAACATCTGGCAGTTCACTGGTCATAAGACTGAGGACTGCATACATCAAAGCTACTGTGTGTGACCTCATACCTGACCCATTTGTCCCTGTGGGGAAAGAGGAAGTTGAACAATACCACTATATCTGACTGTTATAGACTTCACATTACCACTGCTCATCAAAGAGTAGTGTGCGTGGTGTGTGTGTGTGTGTGTGTGTGTGTGTGTGTGTGTGTGTGTGCATTTTGCAGGTCTCTGTGGTCTTCTAGTCCTAGATGGATCATATAGAGGATGTGTTATATGTATCAGGGGGAAACATACCGCTATGGAGGTATGTGAAGGGAAAGCATAACGGTACAAAGATATTTAATATTCATATCTGTCAAGTCACACAGTTAGTCTGTGCTCAAAAGGTTGGATTCCAATAGGCAGTACACGTGCGCAGAAATTAACGTGTGTCTGTATGTGTGCCCCAAACCCCGGGTCTGCACGTATTCTGTACATTTAGAAACCTATTTTTATGATGTCTGAATATTTGCTTGGCGGCCGGTGGACCCCCAATGCTGAGCTTGGCTGGGTGCCTGGACCTAGAACAATATCAGGGGGCTGGAAAGAGCGAGGGGCCCAGCCAGACACGCGCACGCAGCCATGCAGCTACACACACACATACAGAAATGTCTGGCCTCTAAGCCGTCAGCACCATGGCCCTGCCTTACATAATGACAAAGAGTGGAGGCATTAAGGCAATTTGTTTGATTTAAGATGTCAAGACGGCCCGAACCCTGCCCTTCTCAGCTGGTTTTGATACCACGGCCTGTGCGTGTGTTCCTTTCTGCATACCTCATCTGTGAAATAAGGAGGAATTGAGGAATTGACAGGCTCACTCACACAGACAGAGTGGAGGTCTCATCTCAGTAAGTGAGGTCTGTGAGAGGCAAGAGAGGGGGACGAGTGACAAAAGCTAGGGCTACATAGAAGAGGGAGGAAGAGGGGGAAGAGGAGGAGGTCGGAGAGGAGGAGGGTGGGAAGATGAAGGACAGGAGTGAGGGTAAAAGAAGTGAGACGGGAGAGGAAGAGGATAAGAGAAAGAAGTAGAGGAGAGAAAAAGGCATTCGTTTTTAAGGTAGTGGCCTCACATGAAAGAGGGCATTGTGAGTCTGTTAGGCCCAAGGTTCCATCTGGAGCCAGAGAAACACAGCACTACTTTTGACCAGGGCCCATAGGGCTTTCTAGGGCCCAGAGTAGGAAAAGGATGCCATTTGGGATGCAGCCCAGGCCTCTCCCCCCTCTGCTTGGTGTAGCAGCCTGGTATTTTAGGTACTTGTTTCACTCAACAACTCCTGACAGCTCAGTGGGAGAAAGCACGTCTTGACTAGGCAGTGTGTGTAGATGTGTGTGTAGATGATTACCACCCAAAGCGAATAGTACCTGTGTGTGAGTGTGAGTGTAGTGGGCACCGTTAATGAAAACTTCAACAAAAAGAGTGGAGCGCCATGGTTGATTAGGCTGAGCTCGAACGGACGAAGTTTAATCGAAGGTGAATAACCCAACCTGTGTGTGTGCGTGTGTGTGTTAGTGTGTGTGTGTGAGTGCGTGTTTGTGTTAGTGTGTGAGTGTGTGAGTGTGTGAGTGTGTGAGTGTGTGTGTGTGTGGAAAAGAGCCCCTCATGTTAAAAAGTGGGTCTTTGTCCTAGAGCCCTGTAGCAGTAGGGGGGAAGCAAGAAACTGCTGACACGTTTCCGCTGTGCAGTGTGTGTGTATGTACAGTACGCGGCTGTGTGTTTGTGTATGTGTGTATGTTCACAGTCAACCACCAACACGTTTCCGCTGTGCAGACAGCGCTCCTACCGCACAGTCCAGGTGTGTCGACCACGACCAGCTTGGCTTTACGCGGTTAAATGTGGTCTTGTCCTCAAATGGTCTGGTCACACACACAGGGAGAAAGACACACACTCTCCAGACTACAAACCCCCTAAAAGTTTAACTTCTTGGTCATTTGAGCTGCATCAGAACAATTGTCCATGAACAAACACTTTAACACTAGTATGATTTCCATCTGTATTGATGTGAATGTTTTCTCTCATTGTTTCTGTCAGATCTCCACTAACACAGCTAACGTGTATGGTGTTGGTACTCTGCGTCTACTGGACGCTATAAAGATGTGTGGTCTGACCAACAGTGTGAAGTTCTACCAGGCCTCTACTAGTGAACTCTGCGGGAAGGTCCAGGAGATCCCTCAGAAAGAGACCACCCCGTTCTACAAACGCTCACCTTTTGGTAACAACATGCATGCACGCACAGACATGCACACGCAGACACGCATGCTCACACGTCTCTACTCGAAGGACATTTCAGCTTAATTTCATATGGACCCTTCTATTCCCTAGCACTGCTCTTCAAAGAGGTGTGTGTGTGTATGTGCGTGTGTGCATGCGTGTGTGAACAGAGAGGGCTTCAGAGTTCCCTACACACTCCTCCAGGCTAAACTTCTGACTGAAGACGCAAGTGGGCCTTACTTTAACAAAGACACCTTTATGCCCAGCGCAAACACACACACAAATACACACACACACGTCTCAGGTTTCATGTTCTGTGTTGTCTAAATGTCCTCCTCCCTGACACTTTCCCTGCCTGTCTGTTGACATCTGATCTGCCTGAATGGGAAGGAGGGGATGCAGCATACCATAATAACCAGGACCACTCCACTATTAATTAGAGGTGAGGGGGAGCATGGCGTAACTATGGTGACCTCCCTTCACCTCCTGTCCATGTCAGTGTGCCAACCCTGTGGCTTAATCAAAGGGCAGGGCTCCTCCCCTCCCCTCCCCCCCATTCCCTCCCTGAGTCTGTGGCATCTCTCTCATCATTGGAGAGGGAGGGTGAGGAGAGAGAGGAGGGGTGAAGACTAAAGAAAGAGGAGGGGTGAGGACTGAAGAGAGAGGGGGAGGCAGAGAGGTGTAGGGAGAGGAGAGAGTGGGAGATGGGAGAGAGTGAGAGGAGGGGGTGAGGAGAGGGGATAGGGTGAGGAGAGAGGGGAAGGAGAGAGCGAGAGGGCAAGGTTGGAGGGGTTGATAGGAAGGAGATGAAAATGGTGAGGAAGAGCAAAGAAAGAAGGATGGAAACTATGAGAGAAAGGAGGAGGGGACGTCATCAGTCTTGTGATTGCTTCTACTCACTCATCATTAGACTGCAGTCCAGTGAAACATGATCTGTAGTAAAACTGGACTCTGGACTCAAATGTTACGACCTGACTGTTGCACATTCATATGTCTCTCTCTCTCTCTCTCTCTCTCTCTCTCTCTCGCTCTCTCTCTCTCTCTCTCTCTCTCTCTCTCTCTCTCTCTCTCTCTCTCTCTCTCTCTCTCTCTCTCTCTCTCTCTCTCTCTCTCTCTCTCTCTCTCTCTCTCTCTCTCTCTCTCTCTCAGGTGCTGCTAAGCTGTATGCCTATTGGATTGTAGGGAGGCCTATAACCTGTTTGCTGTCAACAGGATCCTCTTCAACCACGAGAGCCCCAGAAGAGATGAGCAGTGCTGCCTATAATTATAGCACACTTCCTGTACCATGCCTGCTATGGGTGAAGCCCATTTGTACTATTTTCAGCCTCATTTTTAGTGAAAACATTTTTGTGAATGCATGACACATACACACACACTCACACGTAACAGACACACACACACACACTACCACAGATTTGTGCACACACACACAAAGCCACCGGTTGCGGTAGATAATGTGGATTTTTGATATGGGTTGTGAGCCCAGAGGTTAGAGAGGTTGTGAGCACTGGTTTAACCTGATTTCCACACCACTGTGACCTGAAATGAGTACCACATGACTGGACACACACACACATACACACACCCTCCGCTGTTCCTGGTCGCCTGTTCAGGTGTTTATGATTTATTCCTAATAAAAGCCCCGGCCACGACCCCAGTCAAAGGTCAGGGGTCAACCAGTAAATCCTAATGGTTTACCAGAGAGACGGGGAGAATCAGGGGGAGGGTGTGGGAATGGTTATATGAACTAAATTGTAGTTACTCCAAGCATATAGAGTCAGGGTAATTTGACTGAGGGAGAATTGTCTTAGAGACAAATGAAGAGATGGAGGGATCGAGCATTAGAATGAAAGAGGCATGGGAGAGTTAGCAATGGAGAAAGTTTGAATAAGGGATTGAGTGTGGGCTGGCAGGGAGTGAGAAAGACTGACAGAGAGAGGGATGGATTCAGACAGACACTCAAACCGACAGACAGATTGAACCTCTGACATCTAAGAAGATGGTCTTTCCCCAACAGACTTATTTGGACAATTCTTTTGGCCTTCTCTCATTCTTTCTCTCTTTACCCTCTTTCTCTCTCTTTACATTTACATTTGACATTTTAGTAATTTAGCAGACGCTCTTATCCAGAGCGACTTACGGTAGTGAGTGCATACATTTTCATACTTTTTTCATACTGGTCCCCCGTGGGAAACGAACCCACAACCCTGGCATTGCAAGCGCCATGCTCTACCAACTGAGCTACCTTTCTCGCTCTTTTGCTCTCTCCCTCCCTCCATCCCTCCCTCTCTCATTTACATTTTACATTTACATAATTTAGCAGACGCTCTTATCCAGAGCGACTTACAAATTGGTGCATTCACCTTATAGCCAGTGGGATAACCACTTTATAATATGTTTTTTATTTTTATTTTTTGGGGTGGGGTGGGTTAAGCGGGGGTAGAAGGATTACTTTATCCTATCCCAGGTATTCCTTAAAGAGGTGGGGTTTCAAGTGTCTCCGGAAGGTGGTGAGTGACTCCGCTGTCCTGGCGTCGTGAGGGAGCTTGTTCCACCATTGGGGTGCCAGAGCAGCGAACAGTTTTGACTGGGCTGAGCGGGAACTGTGCTTCCACAGAGGTAGGGGGGCCAGCAGGCCAGAGGTGGATGAACGCAATGCCCTCGTTTGGGTGTAGGGACTGATCAGAGCCTGAAGGTACGGAGGTGCCGTTCCCCTCACAGCTCCGTAGGCAAGCACAATGGTCTTGTAGCAGATGCGAGCTTCAACTGGAAGCCAGTGGAGTGTGCGGAGGAGTGGGGTGACGTGAGAGAACTTGGGAAGGTTGAACACCAGACGGGCTGCGGCATTCTGGATGAGTTGTAGGGGTTTAATGGCACAGGCAGGGAGCCCAGCCAACAGCGAGTTGCAGTAATCCAGACGGGAGATGCAAAGTGCCTGGATTAGGACCTGTGCCGCTTCCTGTGTAAGGCAGGGTCGTACTCTCCGAATGTTGTAGAGCATGAACCTACAGGATTGGGTCACCGCCTTGATGTTAGCGGAGAACGACAGGGGAAGAAGAGGGAGGAAGAGCAGCTCCGTCTTGCCGAGGTTCAGCTTGAGGTGGTGATCCGTCATCCACACTGATATGTCTGCCAGACATGCAGAGATGCGATTCGCCACCTGGTTATCAGAAGGGGGAAAGGAGAAAATTAGTTGTGTGTCATCTGCGTAGCAATGATAGGAGAGGCCATGTGAGGATATGACAGAGCCAAGTGACTTGGTGTATAGCGAGAACAGGAGAGGGCCTAGAACTGAGCCCTGGGGGACACCAGTGGTGAGAGCACGTGGTGCAGAGACAGATTCTCGCTACGCCACTTGGTAGGAGCGACTGGTCAGGTAGGACGCAATCCAAGAGTGAGCCGCGCCGGAGATGCCCAACTCGGAGAGGGTGGAGAGGAAGATCTGATGGTTCACAGTATCAAAGGCAGCAGACAGGTCTAGAAGGACAAGAGCAGAGGAGAGAGAGTTAGCTTTAGCAGTGCGGAGAGCCTCCGTGACATAGAGAAGAGCAGTCTCAGTTGAATGACCAGTCTTGAAACCTGACTGGTTTGGATCAAGAAGGTCATTCTGAGAGAGATAGCAAGAGAGTTGGCTAAAGACGGCACGCTCAAGCGTTTTGGAGAGAAAAGAAAGAAGGGATACTGGTCTGTAGTTGTTGACATCAGAGGGATCGAGTGTTGGTTTTTTGAGAAGGGGTGCAACTCTCGCTCTCTTGAAGACGGAAGGGACATAGCCAGCGATCAAGGATGAGTTGATGAGCGAGGTGAGGTAAGGGAGAAGGTCACCGGAGATGGTCTGGAGAAGAGAGGAGGGGATAGGGTCAAGCGGGCAGGTTGTTGGGCGGCCGGCCGTCACAAGTCGCAAGATTTCATCTGGAGAGAGAGGGGAGAAAGAAATCAAAGCATAGGGTAGGGCAGTGTGAGCAGGACCAGCAGTGTCATTTGACTTAACAAACGAGGATCGGATGTTGTCAACCTTCTTTTCAAAATGGTTGATGAAGTCATCCACAGAGAGGGAGGAGGGGGGATGGGGAGGAGGATTCAGCAGGGAAGAGAAGGTGGCAAAGAGCTTCCTAGGGTTAGAGGCAGATGCTTGGAATTTAGAGTGGTAGAAAGTGGCTTTAGCAGCAGAAACAGATGAATAAATGTAGAGAGGAGTGAGTGAAAAGATGCCAGGTCCGCAGGTAGTCTAGTTTTCCTCCATTTCCGCTCGGCTGCCCGGAGCCCTGTTCTGTGAGCTCGCAATGAGTCGTCAAGCCACGGAGCAGGAGGGGAGGACTGAGCCGGCCGGGAGGATAGGGGACATAGAGGAGGGTTGAGGAGGCAGAATCAGGAGATTGGAGGGGGAAGGATTGAGCAGAGGGAAGAGATGATAGGATGGAAGAGGAGAGAGTAGCGGGAGAGAGAGAGCGAAGGTTGCGACGGCGCAGTACCATCTGAGTAGGGAAAGAAGGAGGCAGAGAGAAATGAGTCAAAGGTAGAAGTAGGGAGGTTGAAGTCACCCAGAACTGTGAGGGGTGAGCCATCCTCAGGAAAGGAACTTATCAAGGCGTCAAGCTCATTGATGAACTCTCCAAGGGAACCTGGAGTGCGATAAATGACAAGGATGTTAAGCTTGAATGGGCTAGTGACTGTGACAGCATGGAATTCAAATGAGGAGATAGACAGATGGGTCAGGGGAAAAAGAGAGAATGTCCACTTGGGAGAGATGAGGATTCCTGTGCCACCACCCCGCTGACCAGATGCTCTCGGGGTATGCGAGAACACATGGTCAGACGAGGAGAGAGCAGTAGGAGTAGCAGTGTTTTCAGTGGTAATCCATGTTTCCGTCAGCGCCAAGAAGTCGAGGGACTAGAGGGTAGCATAGGCTGAGATTAACTCAGCATTGTTCTAGCAGGATGTTGTATCTTGGCCTTTCCTCCTCTCAGAGGTATGTCTGCTGTTGTTCATAAACCATAAAAGCTCTCGTCAGATTCCTCTGTCTCTTTGTGGCGAAACATACCCCCCCACACACACACTTTTACGTCTTGTTGCTGCGTTTTGGTCCTGTTACAACCCCGGCCGTCGCACTGAGGGGGTTTTGGACGTCTCCTCTGTCACCCCTCAGGAGGGGTAGGTGTGCATGTGCGTGCGTGCATGTGTGTGCTGTTGTGCATGTGGTTATGTGTGTGTGGCTATCGTGGACTCTCCCATCCCTCACAGCACATTTCATGACCTTTATAAACTCATAAAACCACAGGGAATTCAACCATATTAAAAAAATATATATCATTGAGTGGTGCAAAGTACTGTAATTGTGTGTGTTTCTGTGAGTGTGTGTGTGTGTGCCGCATGCCGTGGGCGTGTCCATGCGTGTGCGTGTATTTGTTTGATATTAAAAGGCCATTCATTAACGGCCTGCTGCCCCTCCCTGCTCCAGCACCACTGGGTCATTAGTCACTAATGGAGCTGGGAGATGATGATGTAAGAAGGTTCTGTACCGATGACATCACCACCTCCTCCACCTCCACCCCAACATACAGGAAACACTGTGATGTCATTGTCCCAGCGTGCCACCGTGACCTGGCGGAGTGTGTGTGTGCGTCATAACCAGAATACATTTTTATTTTAAAAGTTTTGCAAACAGCAGACTTGAATAACCAGAATGCAGCAGCAGCACACATATAACTTTTATTAATAGAACAGGCGACAAGTGTAGCAGGTGAAAACAACCTTTAATTTATACTCCGGTGGAATGTTGCACAGACATGAAAAAAGTGAATGTGTCTGCGACTCTCACAACATCCGTTGTCATGGTTACTGGGCTGCTACAGAAACAAGTCCAAATCCATCTGTGACGAGATCTGCAGGAGTTCTAAAATTCTCAGATAGAATGACCTACTTTTATTTCGGCACACTCACAACCATAAGCTATTTTCTATAAGCTCGCCATCATTACCTTGTAAATAATGATGTTGTTGTGTGTTTATTTTCCTGTAATAATGAATAAAAAGTAGCTAAATGTAAGACTTTGTAAGCTATACTCTGGTCATTATTTGAACTGCCTAGCCAGCTAGCTAGCTAGCTAGCTAGCTAGCAACAAACCAAAATATTTTTTGAAAGTTGCTTTTAGTTGCCTGGCTTGCTAGGTTGACATTTACTAAATTCATTTTTTAAACGGATGGGTTTATTGGTGTTAAAATAGAGCAAGTGTGCTATTTGGAGCACCGGGCTGTCATGCAGAGACTGTCGCTTTGTGTTTATACTTTTTCATAATGACAACGCCAAGTTTGATGTCGAATGACAATAGAATGTTCATGATGTCACCAATTTGACTGGTAAACTCATGGGTACACTGGTATTGTGATGCAATGAATTCCATGGTAATGTAGAATGTTCATTCAAATGGAATGTATTTTTTGTAATATCAGTTGAGTTGAATCAACCAATCACAGCACATATTTTAGCACATATTTTACTTCCTGCTTTGCTCCAATGACCGCCAGTCCACCCATTATGCCATCATTGAATTGAATGGGGATGCCTGTTCTATTCATACTATTTCTATGGCAGCTCACGCAGTCAGGACCAGAGGAGAGGAGAACATTTTACCGTCATCCAAAATTACATGACCATCACAGCCCTATCGTGCCTGTGTGGGAGGATGGTTGGCCCTATCTATCTGAGGGAGTTTTACCGGAATTATCCAAAACGTTGAGTTCCATTGGTCCTGGCCTCTGTCTGTCTGAATGGGCACCAGTAACACCAGTAACTGTTCTGGTGTAGTGTGGTCTGATGTGGTGACTGCTAGGAAAGGGCGGGACTTGGAAGGGTGACCTGACCACACACACGCTCTCTCACCGCCGTCTCCAAGGTTCACTTCTATCCTTCTTTCTTTCTTTCTTTCTGATGAGGTTGACACAGTGAACAAAGAGCATCTCTCTCTTTCTCTCTCTCCCTCTCTCCCTTCTCCATTCTTTGCTGTCATTCAGTGAACAAAGAGCTCTGTTTCCAGGTCAGCTCCTAGCTAGGATGATGAGTTAATCCCAGATGGAATTTATTTTCAGGATTCTCTTACCTCGTCTCCTAAACACCTGCCTGTTCCACCAATAAACAGAGGATTCCTATTGTTTTGTTGTAGAAAGGTTCTGCAATCAGAACTCAGGAAAGTTGAGAAGGAAAAATAACCTTTGGACTAATCCAGCGTGAACCAAAGCAAACAATGAATCACGCCGTATCTCCCAGCTTGGGGGGTCACACCACTGCTAGGCAGCTAGCTCTAGAATGGTTAGTTTAGCCAGTTAGCCATAACAAACACAGCTCGTTTACTGATATGGTGTGGGGATTAGCACGCCGCACACACAGTAAATCTACTCCATATTGGCCCTGTAATAAGATACACAGCAGTCTTACTGAGTAGCTCACACAGAGTAGCTTAGGACCCTACACGATCACTGACCAGCACTGAACCCTTTTAAAACTTCTGTCTGTCTGTCAATACTCGGTCTGTCTGTCTCGTTTGATGTCTGTCTGATTAGCTTCATACTAGTATGTATCTGCTCTCAGGTATCAGGCTCTCAGCACACCTCAAATCAAATCAAAGTTTATTGGTAGCGTACACATATTTACAGGTGTTAAAGTAGGTGCAGTGAAATGCTTATGTTACTAGCTTCAACAGTGCAGTAGAATGTCTCGCAAATACAATACAAATAAACAAACTAAATGCTAACTTTACATTAAGTACATTTGTGGGGCTTGCTCTTTAAAAGTAGTTGTGTAGTGGATGAAGTTTAAAACATTTTACTTTACTATTTAAAGCAAAGCAGTAACATATAGTCAAAGTTACAATACGTAAAATAATTGGTCTGATTACTTTGATAGACTACTATATCACTCTTTGTCTACATATTTTACCTTTACTAATGGTCTGTAGGCTGCCTTGCACAGTAGTAAACCCCCATCCAGCTGGCGGTGCTGTTGTGCGTTTCTGACTAGGAACCATCATCTTCAACCTAGCTAGGAACACGGAAGTAGGATTGGAGATGACTTTGTTTTGATTTCAAACATTCTTTGTGTGGAGTAAAGAAAGGCATATTTACTGAACTGAATAGGCTACACAACTCTCATTTGAATTAAAATGTCTAAACTACAGTTGTTGGGTGTGAAAACTGAAAGAAGAAAGACAGGACAAAGCAGTCTTCTGTCAGAAGATGGGAATAAAAGGTTAGGATCACGTGCAATAATTTCCATGGCAATGTAGAATGTTAATTCAAATGATGTTAACTGATGTGGCACATGCAATGGAATATAATTTTAGTAATATCAGTTGAGTTGAACCAACAAATCTCAGCACATATTTTAGCACATATTTTACTTCCTGCTTTGCAATGACAGCCAGTCCACCCATGCCATCATTGACTTGAATGGGGACGCCCATTCTATTCAAACTATTTCCATGGCAGGCAGCACAGCTCACTCTACATTCAAGATTTTAGTTGAATGATGATATAATGATCAAACAATAAAGTATTGTAGGAAACTCACAGGTCTGCTGTTCAAGGTCAGATAGAAACTCAATTGTTATTATATTGGACTCACATTGTCTTTGTCGATATGCAGTGCAACTTCAGTCAGATGCCCTGTCGTTGTCTCCACTGCAAATCCATTCATTCATTCAATCTTTGCTAACATATTGTTTCTGGTTGTTGTGGTCCATCATAGAAAGCAGTCCATGTTGAAATGAGAGAAAATATATCATATTTTTCCAAATATTTTTTTTTGCTTTCTGAATTTGAAGACTTGCTATTGTGGTGGAAGGGTGGAACTCGTAAGGAATTAGAACGTTTTAGGCTATTATTTGGGTAGATAGATATGATGGTGCATCTAGTGATGACAGCTCTTTAAAAGTATTTTTGTGGTACAGTAAATGAAGTAGTTAAACTTGAATAACTTTTTGTCTAACTGGTTGGGAAAGTGATCAAAGTAGCTGATTTGTGTCAACAGTTGCATTGTTCACAGGGAATGGAATGCTTTGAGTTTTATTAGTCGTATGTACGGGATGCACATGGTATACATCGTCCTACGAAATGCTTACTTGCAGGTTCCTTCTCGACAATGTAACAGCAATAAGAAACAAGAAAATATAAGAATAAGAACATAAAGTAAATGGCTCAGTAGAATAGATGAAAAGTTTAAGAATTTGTGTAATACAGGAAGGCAAAATGTATTGTCCAATATTTAAATGTGTACTGGGGATGGGGGGAAATGTATAAAGTGAGCAGTATAATAAGAGTCTGTTAGCAGAAGTTGTGATGTGTGTGTAGCATGAATGTACACCGCATTCAGAAAGTATTCAGACCCCTTCATTTTTTCAACATTTTGTTACGTTCCAACGTTATTCTAAAATTGATTAAATCATTTATTTTTTCTCATCAATCTACATACAATACCCCATAATGACAAAGCGAAAACAGGTTTTTCATTTTTTTTGCAAAGAAAAAAAAGAAAAAAAAGAAAAACCTTATTTACATAAGTATTCAGAACCTTTGCTATGAGACTCGACATTGAGCTCAGGTGCATCCTGTTTCCATTTATCATCCTTGAGATGTTTCTACAACTTGCTTGCTGTCCACCTGTGTGCAAATTCAATTCATTGGACATGATGTGGCAAGGCACACACCTGTCTATATAAGGTCCCTCAGTTGACAGTGCATGTCAGAGCAAAAAACAAGCCATGAGGTTAAAGGAATTGACCGTAGAGCTCCGAGACAGGATTGTGTCAAGGAACAGATCTGGGGAAGGGTACTAAAACATTTCTGCAGCATTGAAGGTCCCCAAAAACATAGTGGCCTCCATCATTCTTAAATGGAAGAAGTTTGGAACCACCAAGACTCTTTCTAGAGCTGACCGCCTGAGCAATCGGGGGATAAGGGCCTTGGTCAGGTAGGTGACCAAGAACCAGATGGCCACTCTGACAGAGCTCCATAGTTCCTCTGTGGAGATGGAAGAATCTTTCAGAAGGACAACCATGTCTGCAGCACTCCACCAATCAGGCCTTTATGGTAGAGTGGCCAGACGGAAGACACTCCTCAGTAAAAGGCACATGACAGCCCGCTTGGGGTTTGCCAAAAGGCACCTTAAGTACTCTCAGACAATGAGAAACAAGATTTTCTGGTCTGATGAAACCAAGATTGAACACTTTGGCCTGAATGCCAAGCGTCACGTCTGGAGGAAACCAGGCACCGCACATCACCTGGCCAATACCATCCCTACAGTGAAGCATGGTGGTGGCAGCATCATGATGTGGGGATGTTTTTAAGCGGCACGGACTGGGAAACTAGTCAGGATCGAGGGAAAGATGAATGGAGCAAAGAACAGAGAGATCCTTGATGAAAACCTGCTCCAGAGCGCTCAGGACCTCAGACTGGGGTGAAGGTTCACCTTCGAACAGGACAACGACCCTAAGCACACAGCCAAGACAACGCAGTAGTGGCTTCTGGACAAGTCTCTGAATGTCCTTGAGTGGCCCAGCCAGAGCCCGGACGTGAACCCGATCGAACATCTCTGGAGAGACGTGAAAATAGCTGTGCAGCAAAGCTCCCCATCCAACCGAACAGAGCTTGAGAGGATCTGCAGAGAAGAATGGTAGAAACTCCCCAATAATAGGTGTGCCAAGCTTGTAGTATCATAAGCAAGAAGACTCAAGGCTGTAATTGCTGCCAAAGGCGCTTCAACAAAGTACTGAGTAAAGGGTCTGAATACTTACACCACTGGTCAAAAGTTCAGAACACCTACTCATTCAAGTGTTTTTTTTATTTTTACTATTATCTACATTGTAAAATAATAGTGAAGACATCAAAACTATGAAATAACACACATGGAATCATGTAGTAACCAAAAACATGTTAAACAAATCAAAATATATTTTAGATTTTAGATTCTTCAAATAGCAACCCTTTGCCTTGATGACAGCTTTGCACACTCATGGCATTCTATCAACCAGCTTCATGAGGTAGTCACCTGGAATGCATTACAATTAACAGGTGTGCCTTCTTAAAAGTTAATTTGTGGAATTTCTTTCCTTCTTAATGCATTTGAGCCAATCAGTTGTGTTGTGACAAGATATGGAGGTTATACAGAAGATAGCCCTAATTGGTAAAATACCAAGTCCATATTATGGCAAGAACAGCTCAAATAAGCAAAGAGAAACGACAGTCCATCATTACTTTAAGACATGAAGGTCAGTCAATACGGAAATACGGAACTTTGAAAGTTTCTTCAAGTGCAGTCGCAAAAACCATCAAGCACTATGATGAAACTGGCTCTCAGGAGGACCGCCACAGGAAAGGAAGACCCAGAGTTACCTCTGCTGCAGAGGATAAGTTCATTAGAGTTACCAGCCTCAGAAATTGCATTCCAAATAAATGCTTCACGGAGTTCAAGCAACAGACATATCTCAACATCAACTGTTCAGAGGAAACTGTGTGAATCAGTCCTTCATGGTTGAATTGCTGCAAAGAAACCACTACTAAAGGACACCAATAAGAAGAAGAGATTTGCTTGGGCCAAGAAAAATTAGCAATGGACATTAGACCGGTGGAAATGTGTCTTTTGGTCTGGATTCCAAATTTGAAATTTTTGTTTCCAACCGCCGTGTCGTTGTGAGACGCGGTGTGGGTGAACGGATGATATCCACATGTCTAGTTCCCACCGTAAAGCATGGAGGAGGAGGTGTTATGGTGTGGGGGTGCTTTGCTGGTGACACTGTCTGTGATATATTTAGATTTCAAGTCACACTTAACCAGCATAGTTACCACAGCATTCTGCAGCGATACGCCATCCCATCTGGTTTGGTCTTAGTGGGACTGTCATTTGTTTTTCAACAGGACAATGACCCAACACACCTCCAGGCTTTGTAAGGGCATTTTGACCAATAAGTAATGTGATGGTGTGCTGCATCAGATGACCTGGCCTCCACAATCAACCGACCTCAACCCAATTGAGATGGTTTGGGATGAGTTGGACCGCAGAGATAAGGAAAAGCAGCCAACAAGTGCTCAGCATATGTGGGAACTCCTTCAAGACTGTTGGAAAAGCATTTGTCATGAAGCTGGTTGACAGAATGCCAAGAGTGTGCAAAGCTGTCATCAAGGCAAAGGGTTGCTATTTGAAGAATCTCAAATATAAAATACAATTAGTTTAACACTTCTCTGATTACTACATGATTCCATATGTGTTAATTCATAGTTTTGATGTCTTCACTCTTATTCTACAATGTAGAAAATAGTAAAAATTAAGAAAAATGTGTAGGTGTTCTAAAACATTTGACCGGTAGTGTAAGTAAATGTGATATTTCAGTTTTTATTTTTAATAAATTAACCCACATTTTTGAAAACCTGTTTTTGCTTTGCCATTATGGGGTATTATGTGTAAATTTGGTCAATTTTAGAATAAGGCTGTAATGTAACTAAATCTGGAAAAAGTCAAGGGGTCTAAATACTTTCCGAATGCACTGTATATATGTGTGTATGTGTATGTCTGTGTGGATGTGTGGATGAGTGAGTGCCTGTGTGCTAAAATACGGAGAATCAGAGCAGCTGATCAGTCCAGTTATAGTGTTCAGCAGTCTGTTGGTTTTCAAATATAAACTGTCTCTAAGCCTGTTGGTTTCAGACCTCATGCTCTGATACCATCTGCCCGACGGTAAGGGAGAGAACTACTTGTGGCTGGGGTGTGTGGGGTCCTTGATGATGCTACGTGCCTTCCTCAGGCACCGTTTTGAGTTGATGTCCTGGATGGGTGGGAGCACGGTCCCGGTGATGTACTAGGCAGTCTTCACCTCCCGCTGGAGGGACTTGTGGTCATGGAGGGAGCAATTTTAGGACACTCTCAATGGTGCAGCAGCAGTATTTTGAGAGGACCTGGGGCGGCATGCAGAATGCCTTAGGAAATAGAGATGCTGTTGCGCCCTCTTGACAAGAGTGGTGGTGTTGTTGGTCTATGACAAGACGAGGAACTTAAAACTTGTGACTCTCTCTACTGCAGTCCTGTTGATATGGGTCAGGACATGTTCCCTCCTCTGCTTCCTGAAGACATCATTGTTGGTTATCAGGCCTACAACCGTGGTGTCGTCATCAAACTTGATGGAGTTGGTGTCGTGCAAAGCCACGCAGTCGTGAGTGAACAGGGAGTACAGCAGAGGACTGAGGACACATCCCTGGGGGGCCCCTTTGTTAAGAGTCAGTGTGGAGGAGGGGTTGTTGCCAATCGTCACAGCCTGTGGTCTGCCCTTCAGGAAGTCCAGGATCCAGTTGCAGAGGGTGGTGTCCTGACCCAGGGCTAAAATAATGTTGAATGCTGAACTTTAGTCAATGAACAGCATTCTTACATAGGTGTTCCTCTTGTCCAGATGTGTTACGGCCATGTGAATAGCGATTAAAATGGCATCTTCTGTGAAGCGGTACAGAGTGGGCCCAGTGTGCCTGGCATGCTGGTCTTGATGTGGGCCTTGACCAGCCTCTCCAATCACTTCATGATGACTGAGGTGAGCACGACAGGGCGATAGTCATTTGGGCATGTCACCTTGTTTTTCTTGGGCACTGGGACGATGGTGGTCTCCTTAAAGCAGGTGGGGACTACAGACTGGGACAGGGACAGGTTGAAGATTTCAGAGAAGACGCCCACCAGCTGGTCAGCACACACTTTGAGGACGCAGCCAGGGATGCCATCTGGGACGGCGGCTTTGTGAGTATTCACTCTTTTGAGAGTTTTCCTCACGTCAGCCTCGGAGAGCGAAAGCACCTGGTCGTCTGGAGCAGCGACAGTCTTCCTGGATGGCTCGGTATTGTCTGCCTCGACGCGAGCATAGAATATGTTAAGCTCGTCTGTGAGGGAGGCTTCGGTGGGCACTGGACAGCTAGATTTGCCTTTGTAGTCTGTAGTCCTTGTCATATGCGACGCGAGTCTGAGTTGTCGATCATCAATTAAAGTTTGAGTCTGTATTGTGTTTTTGCGTCCCTAATGGATTTGCAGAGCTTGTAACTGCTTTCCTTGAACTCGTCGCGCACCACCGAGTCATCGGGGTTACTGCAGTACGGGCTCTCAGCATTAGAGCCCGCACAGCAATTAATTTTAAGCCCTACCCATGCCCACGACATTCAGGCCCTACTCTACCCAGGCCCGATTGCTTCTGCCAAATTTAAAGCCTGTCCCTGCCCGAAACCCGAAATCAGAAATAACTTCCTCCATTAGAAAATCCATTAGCTGCTCCTCTCTGTCTGTCACTAGCGCCCTGCGCGCAGGCAGCTCGCTCTGCATTCACTCATGGTGGCTCTGAGACTGAGTATCCATAGCAATGGCTCCGCTTGGAATGCTCTGTTCAATGAAGAGGCATAAGAGAGCAGTTAGCTACCATGATTACAGATAATCCTGAATGAATAATGAATAATGATGAGTGAGAAAGTTACAGACGCACAAATATCATACCCCCAACACATGCCAGCCTCTCACCATTACAAGGTTAGCATTTTTGGGGGTGGTATGATATTTGTGCATCTGTAACTTTCTCACTCATCATTATTCACGATTCATTCAGGATTATCCATAATCATGATAGCATCCACATTAGTGTAGAAGTGTTTAGAAACATATTCTATTCTTATTTACAATACAAGTGACTCCAAAATGACACAATACATTATTTAACATTCTATTGGGCACAAAATGATCTGAAACACAACCAAAACAAACAACAAATGCATCCAACAAATGTGTAGTTACAAACTTGATGTAGTCATTGCGTGCTATGATTATGGGACCAAATGGGACCAAATACTAAACATTTTACTACTTTAATACACATAAGTGAATTTGTCCCAATACTTTTTGTACATAGTCCCCCCATTTTAGGGGACTATGTACAAAAAGTGCTGCAATTTCTAAACGGTTCACCCGATATGGATGAAAATACCCTCAAATTTAAGCTGACAGTCTGCACTATCCCCATAGTCATTGTATCATTTCAAATCCAAAGTGCTGGAGTACAGAGCTAAAACAACAAAATGTGTCACTGTCCCAATACGTTTGGAGCTCACTGTATAATGTCAGGGCCCGTTAGGCTCGGGTCAGGTAGCAGAGCTCTACTCAGCATTGTACGGATATCTCTGTTCCCCAGGGTTTTTGGTTGTGGTATGTCCCGATTGTTATTGTGGGTACGATCAAGACATTTCCTAATGAAGCCTGTGACTGATGATGTATATTCCTCAATGTTGATGGATGAATCTTTGAACATATTCCAATCAGTATTCTCAAAACAATCCTGCAGCATTGAGTCTGCCTCCTTTGTCCAGCACCTCACTATTCTCTGTGTTGGTGACTCTTTTATTTTTTTTAGTCATTTAGCAGACGCTCTTATCCAGAGCGACTTACATTATATTTTTATTTTTCATACTGGCCCCCCGTGGGAATCGAACCCACAACCCTGGCGTTGCAAACGCCATGCTCTACATCCCTGCCGGCCATTCCCTCCCCTACCCTGGACGACTCTGGGCCAATTGTGCGCCGCACCATGGGTCTCCCGGTCGTGGCCGGCTACGACAGAGCCTGTATTCAAACCAGGATCTCTAGTGGCACAGCTAGCACTGCGATGCAGTGCCTTAGACCACTGCGCCACTCGGGAGACTCCTTCGAGTTGCTGCTTGTTGGTGGGAAGTAGGAACATAGAGACGTGATCTGATTGGCTGAAATGGTGGCAGGAGACGGCTTTGTACGTGTCACGAATGTTTGCGTATATATGGTCAAGCACGCTGGATCCTCTTATGGGACAAGATACATGTTGGTGATATTTTGGTGAAAATGTGTTTTAGACAGGCTTGGTTAAAGTCACCAGCGACAGTAAAGACTGCTTCCAGGTGAGAGGATTCTTGCTGGCTAATAATCTTGTACAGTTCGCTGAGTGCCACCTTGGTGTTTGCTTGTGGCGGTATGTACACAGCGGTGATAATGCCACACGTGAATTCCCTCTGCATATAGTGGGGTTGGCATTTTAGCATCAGAATGAATGGATGAATCGGATGAACAGGACCTCGCAATGTTGGAAGTCTGGGAGTTGACGATGTGGGAATGTTGGAGGTCTGAGGGTTGATGATGTCACAATGGGAACTTTGGAATTTTGAAGAAATCCCATGAAATTGAATGAAGATGGACAAACAAAATGACAAAAAGCTTAGTAGTTTAAAAAGTATAAAAGATATCAAAAGTTGTATTCAAGCGCACTGGTCCTGACTGCGCTGCACTTTTTAAAGTGTCAATGACGTGTGTAAGAGGAGTAGCGTCCAAATAAAAAGAATAACTAGTATGACAAATATTTTAGAGACCACCCTTACCCTTCCCAGACCACCCTTACCCCTCTTACTCCCCTCTCAGAGCTCTAATTCCCCTGTTTGTTTGGGGAAGCCCCCCCACCCCTGCCCATCCATCCCCCTGCCCTGTAAGCCCTCTCTGTGGATGTGACTCTCTACAGTATAAAATGATATACCGTCATCCCCTTACAACAAGTACTTACAGCCACTATCCCAACGTACACACACCCAATACTTTAGTTTCATCTGGTTTTAATGAGAATGGCACTAAAGGGTCAGATCCTATTGAAGATAATGTGTAGAAATGAAACAGGATATATTTGGTCGTATTATTCTTTTTTAAAGGATATCTTTTGGAGAAGTGTTCCTTCGAGAGGTTTTGTTGAGTGAATTATTCCATCCTGCAGCCTCACAGGAGAGGTAGCTCAGCCCTGCTCAGAGTGACTGAGCTGTTTTATTTTGTGAAAGAGGGATGATTTAAGTAAGCCTAATTATGAGGTAAACTGTGGCCAGATGAAGACGAGAGACCATCAGACAGACACCTCAGAGGACAGGTGTTGACAAAGCTCTCGACAGACTCACCCTCTCTCTCCCCCTCACTTCTCCCTCTCACCCTCCTCCTCCACCCGCCCTACTCTCACCCTCTCACCCGTCTTCCCTCCTATTGCCTCTCACCTGCCTCCCCCCACCCACCCTCTATCCCCCCTCACCCACCTGCCCCGCCCTCCCTCCTCTCAACCTCCTCACCCTCTCTCCTCCTCTCTCGCCCCCTCCCTCTTCTCGCTTTCCGCCTCCACCCTCCCCTCCCTCTCACCCAAACCTCCCCCCCACTCAGGTGCACCTTTACTCAGCACCACACCTGTGTTTGTGTTGCCGGGCGGGTTGCCATGGTAACTACAAATCTGGATTACTGAGGTGATGTTTTTAGCGGTGCTAATGAACTCGGAGGTGAGGAAATCTCCCCTCACTCACCTCTGAGCCTTGGTGTGGCGTAAGTGGGTTTTGCTGATTGGTGTTTAAATATAGTTTGTGTGGCGTGTGATATGTACGTTGGCCTTGTCTGATTGGCCAGAAAGAATCTGACGTTTTGTTTATATTTTGCCTCTGTCTCATTCTCTCTCTTTGTTCTGTTCTGTCATGTGTGTTCCGTCATGCGAGAAACATGCCTCATCTCTTTCTTCCTTTATCTCTCTCCCTTTCTCTCTGTCTCTCTCTCTCTCTCTCTCTCTCTCTCTCTCAAAGAGGGATGTAGCTCAGTTGGTAGAGCATGGTGTTTGCAACGCCAGGGTTGTGGGTTCGATTCCCACAGGGGGGCAAGTATGAAAAATATAAAATAATGTATGCACTAACTGTAAATCGCTCTGGATAAGAGCGTCTGCTAAATGACTAAAATGTAAATGTAAAATGTCTCTCTTTCTCTCTTCCCCCCCCTGTTCCCTCCCTCCTTACCCTCCCAGTCTTTCTTCACACCTCCACAAATCCACTCTCTCACTCAATCTTGTTGCATCACACATGAGAAGATTTAGGGAGCAGCTGACTCTTTCTCTCTCTGTCTCCAGTATCCCCCTTTCTTTCACTTTTTCTTCACACCCTTGCTGTCCCCCTCCCTCTCCTTCCCTCCCTCCCACCCCTCCATCCCTCCAGTTGAGTCAGCCCTGAGTGAGAGGTTGATTCTCTCAGGTGTGAACAGACAGAGAGAGAGAAAGATAGGATAACTTATTTGGATAAAATTATTTTCTCAATTTTAACCTCTACGGGATCGGTGTCCCATATACGGGACGGTTGAGCTAACATGCGCAAATGTGATTAGCATGACTGTTGTAAGTAACAGCAAACCTTCCAGGACATACCGTTGAAGTCGGAAGTTTACAAACACTTAGGTTGGAGTCATTAAAACTTGTTTTTCAACCACTCCACAAATGTATTGTTAACAAACTATAGTTTTGGCAAGTCGGTTAGGACATCTACTTTGTGCATGACACAAGTCATTTTTCCAACAATTGTTTACAGACAGATTATTTCACTTATAATTCACTGTATCACACGTGGGTCAGAAGTTTACATACACTAAGTTGACTGTGCCTTTAAACAGCTTGGAAAATTCCAGAAAATGATGTCATGGCTTTAGAAGCTTCTGATAGGCTAATTGACATCATTTGAATCAATTGGAGGTGTACCTGTGGATGTATTTCATGGCCTACCTTCAAACTCAGTGCCTCTTTGCTTGACATCATGGGAAAATCAAAAGAAATCAGCCAAGATCACGGAAAAAAAACTGTAGACGTCCACAATTCTGGTTCATCCTTGGGAGCAATTTCGAAATGCCTGAAGGTACCACGTTCATCTGTACAAACAATAGTACGCAAGTATAAACACCATGGGACCACACAGCCATCATACCGCTCAGGAAGGAGACGAGTTCTGTCTCCTAGAGATGAAAGTACTTTGGAGCGAAAAGTGCAAATCAATCCCAGAACAACAGAAAAGGACCTTGTGAAGATGCTGGAGGAAACAGGGACAAAAGTATCTATATCCACACCAAAACAAGTCCTAGATTGACATAACCTGAAAGGCCACTCAGCAAGGAAGAAGCCACTGCTCCAAAACCGCCATAAAAAAGCCAGACTACGGTTTGCAACTGAACATGGGGACAAAGATCGTACTTTTTGGAGAAATGTGCTCTGGTCTGATGAATCAAAAATAGAACTGTTTGGCCATAATGACCATCGTTATGTTTGGAGGAAAAAGGGGGGTGCTTGCAAGCCAAAGAACACCATCCCAACCGTGAAGCACAGGCGTGGCAGCATCATGCTGTCGGGGTGCTTTGCTGCAGGAGGGACTTGTGCACTTCACAAAAAAGATGGCATCATGAGGAAGGGAAATTATGTGGATATATTGAAGCAACATCTTAAGACATCAGTCAGGAAGTTAAAGCTTGGTCGCAAATGGGTCTTCCAAATGGACAATGACCCCAAGCATACTTCCAATGTTGTGGCAAAATGGCTTAAGTACAACAAAGTCAAGGTATTGGAGTGGCCATCACAAAGCCGTGAGCTCAATCCTGTAGAAGATTTGTGGGCAGAACTGAAAAAGTGTGTGCGAGCAAGGAGGACTACAAACCTGACTCAGTTACACCAGCTCTGTCAGGAAGAATGGGCCAACATTCACCCAACTTATTGTGGGAAGCTTGTGGAAGGCTACCCGAAACGTTTGACCCAAGTTAAACAATTTAAAGCCAATGCTACCAAATACTAATTGAGTGTATGTAAACTTCTGACCCACTGGGAATGTGATGAAATAAATAAAAGCTGAAATAAATCATTCTCTATGCTATTATTCTGACATTTCACATTCTTAAAATAAAGTGGTGATCCTAACTGACCTAAGACAGGGACTTTTTACTAGGATTAAATGTCAGGAATTGTGAAAAACTGAGTTTAAATGTATTTGGCTAAGGTTTATGTAAACTTCCGACTTCAGCTGTATACAACTGTCTTATATGGGCAGAAAGCTTAAATTCCTGTTAATCTAACTGCACTGTCCAATTTACAGTAGCTATTACAGTGAAAGAATACCATGCTATTGTTTGAGGAGAGTGCACAACAACAAAAAAGTTATCACGCTCTGATGTGTCATCCTAAGGGTCCTAGAGATAAAATGTAGCATAGTTTTGTTTGATAAAATCTATTTGTAGAATGTAGGAACTGGGTTCTACAGTTTGAACCCCTGCTGTCTCTGACTCCACACCCGCCCGGCCATCTAGATGTGTGAAAGTTAGTGTATAAGCTAATGATCCATCATGTATGACATTCCTCGGAGTGTGTAAACTTACATTTCGTATTACCATATCATTTTTGTATGTTCTCTATAGTTATGTACTTGAAAATGTATCAATTGACCAATTCGGCACATTTGGACAGACTTGACACAAAATAGTCCAGCCTAAACTGCAGATGATGGAACAAAAAAATAAATAGAGAACGCATGTTTTTGGTTTTGTATTATCTTTTACCAGATCTAATGTGTTATATTCTCCTACATTAATTGCAGATTTCCACAAACTTCAAAGTGTTTCCTTTCAAATGGTATCATTAATATGCATATCCTTGCTTCATGTCCTGAGCAAACAGGCAGTTAGGTTTGGTTATGTCATTTTAGGCAACAAAAAAAAAAAGGGTCAGATCCTTAAGAGGTTGAACTCTGGATCCATCAGGATCTAAGTTATACAACGATGGCAGATGACTGCTGACAGTTCCTTGGCCGGTCGTGTGAGTGCGTGCGTGTACATGTGTGTGCGTGCGTCCAAGAACCCAATGTTCAGATTCATCAGCCACACTGCACTCCAAGTTCCTATTAGTCAGCTACTCCAGTCATAAGTCACTATTGATAACAAGAGTGAAAGAGAAAGGCCACTGAAAGGTTTATGAAGAAATCTTTACAGAAAAATCCAGCTAATTTATTCCCTGTATTAGCTGTGTATGTATTCATATTGAGGTTAGTTAGGGGTAAATAAGGGTCGGTTCAAATCCCTACCTGTGCGGGTGTGGGGGGAAGACTGGGGGAATGCTTTCACATGGAATCTTCCACTAAGCCACTCACCTCCTGGGCCCTTGCTCCCTGACAGCAAAGTGTAATGGGATTTGCGTTCTGGAACCCCTCTGTTGATGAAACCCCAATGTTTCCATGACAACTCAGCAGCATTAAATTCAAACTCCAAAGCGGCAGTTACTTCTTTTAAATCATTTTTCCCCCTGTCTGGTATTAATGTCATTTTTTTCACCACATACATGGCTAGTTCAAACAGGTTCAAGGAGAGGTATCAGCCATGTCACATAGCTGGAATAAATGTGATTTTGTGCTGTTTGCTATTGTAAGTAAAAGCTTTTTTCCATCTACACTGAACAAAAATATCAACGCAAAATTTAAAGTGTTGGTCCCATGTTTCATGAGTTGAAATAAAAAATCCCAGAAATTTTCCATACACATAAAAAGCTTCTTTCTCTCAGATTTTTGTGAGCATTTCTCCTTTGCCAAGATAATCCATCCACCTGACAGGTGTGGCATATCAAGAAGCTGATTAAACAGCATGATCATTACACAGGTGCACCTTGTGCTGGGGAAAATAAAAGGCCACGTTAAAATATGCAGTTTTGTCACACAACACAATGTCACAGATGTCACAAGTTTTGAGGTAGCATGCAATTGGCATGCTGACAGCAGGAACGTCCACCAGAGCTGTTGCCAAATAATTGAATGCTAATTTCCCTACCATAAGCTGCCTCCAATGTCGCTTTAGAGAATTTGGCCACACAACCACGTACCATGTTTAACCATGCCAGCCCAGGACCTCCACATCAGGCTTCTTCACCTGCGGGATCATCTGAGACCAGCCACCCGGACAGGAATATTTCTGTTTATAACAAAGCCCTTTTGTGGGAAAAAAAATTCTGATTGGCTGTGCCTGGCTCCTAGTGGGTGGGCCTATGCCCTCCCAGGCCCACCCATGGCTGCACCCCTGCCCAGTCATGTAAAATGAATGAATTTATTTCAATTGAAATTGTTGCATGTTGCGTTTATATTTTTGTTCAGTATAAATGAAGTAGAGACAATGATGTGGGTGAATGTAGTTAATATGACTATATTATAAAACGGGTGCTTCTAATCCTGAATGCTGATTTATTAAAACCGCATTCCAGGCGGTGTCTATTCCACAAGTTTACACCGGCTAAATCTATGACGTTAACTCTGTTCCATCTGACTGCGCAATCCACTGTCTAATCAGCCCAGCCAAGCAATTTATTAACTTGATCTCCACTATAAATAGCATCAAGACATTATCTCACATTTCTTTTAGACTAACATTTAGTTTTCAACAGCGGAGATTTGTACATTTGAAGTCGGAAGTTTACATACAACTCAGCCAAATACATTTAAAATCAGTTTTTCACAATTCCTGACATTTAATCCTAGTAAAAAGTCCCTGTCTTAGGTCAGTTAGGATCACCACTTTATTTTAAGAATGTCAGAATAATAGTAGAGAGAATGATTTATTTCAGCTTTTATTACTTACATACACTCAATTAGTATTTGGTAGCATTGGCTTTAAATTGTTTAACTTGGGTCAAACGTTTCGGGTAGCCTTCCACAAGCTTCCCACAATAAGTTGGGTGAATGTTGGCCCATTCCTCCTGACAAAGCTGGTGTAACTGAGTCAGGTTTGTAGGCATCCTTGCTCGCACATGCTTTTTCAGTTCTGCCCACACATTTTCTATAGGATTGAGGTCAGGGCTTTGTGATGGCCACTCCAATACTTTGACTTTGTTGTCCTTAAGCCATTTTGCCACAACTTTTGAAGTATGCTTGGGGTCATATAGTCCCCTGTAGCTCAGTTGGTAGAGCATGGCGCTTCCAACGCCAGGGTTGTGGGTTGGTTTCCCATGGGGGGCCAGTATAAAAATGTATGCACTCACTAACTGTAAGTCGCTCTGGATAAGAGCGTCTGCTAAATGACTAAAATGTAAAAAATGTCATTGTCCATTTGGAAGACCCATTTGCGACCAAGCTTTAACTTCCTGACTGATGTCTTGAGATGTTGCTTCAATATATCCACATAATTTTCCTTCCTCATGATGCCATCTATTTTCTGTGCACCAGTCCCTCCCACAGCAAAGCACCCCCACAGCATGATGCTGCCATCCCCGTGCTTCATGGTTGTGATGGTGTTCTTCGGCTTGCAAGCCTAACCCTTTTTCCTCCAAACGTAACGATGGTCATTATCGCCAAACAGTCCTATTTTTGTTTCATCAAACCAGAGGAAATTTCTCCAAAATGTACGATCTTTGTCCCCATGTGCAGTTGCAAACCGTAGTCTGGCTTTTTATGGCAGTTTTGGAGCAGTGGCTTCTTCCTCGCTTAGTGGCCTTTCAGGTTATGTCGATATAGGACACGTTTTAATGTGGATATAGATACTTTTGTACCTGTTTCCTCCAGCATCTTCACAAGGTCCTTTGCTGTTGTTCTGGGATTGATTTGCACTTTTCGCACCAAAGTATGTTCATCTCTAGGAGACAGAACACGTCTCCTTCCTGAGCGGTATGATGGCTGCGTGGTGCCATTGTCACGGTTTCGGCCGAGGCTGCTCCTCCTCCTTGTTCGGGCAGGTTTCGGCGGTCGTCGTCCCCGGAGTACTAGCTGCCACCGATCTATGTTTCATGTTCTTTTGGTTTTGTCTTGATGTTGTACACCTGTGTCTAGTTAGTCCTCGTTAGTGTCCTATTTAGTTCTCGTTGTGTGTGTTGGGTGTTGTGTGTGATTGCTCCTCTGTTTGGTGTTCTGAGCTACATATCTTCCCTCCGTTGTTTGGAGAGGTTTTCGCACATGTTAGTGCGCCTTTTGTTTGACGCCTGTGTGCGCCTTTATTTCGCCTCCGGGCTTATGGTTCTCGTGTACTACGTGAATAACTCACTAAAGTCTTTTGGACTAAGCTTCTGCGTCCTGCGCTTGATTCCTGCACCACACCCACCTTCAGCACCCCTGACAGAATCACACACCATAATGAATGGAATCAGCAGGAGCAACAGTCACGCCTGAGTCGCTGGAGGAGCATGTCCGCGGCCAGGATGACCAGATACGACAACTGGGGACCGCTCTACAGGACGTCATCAACAGCCTGCACCGATGGGAGTCCAGAGGGGTACTCACACCTCTACCTACCCTGCCACCCCCAGCGGCCGGTCCACCAGTCCCAGGTCCGGAACCCAGTGGGATTCGGCTCTCGCTCCCGCGGGCGTATGACGGAACAGCTGCCGGGTGTCAGGGGTTCCTCCTGCAGGTGGAGCTCTACCTGGCCACTGTACACCCGGTGCCCTCGGGACATGAGAGCATTTCCGCCCTCATCTCCTGTCTCACGGGCAAGGCGTTGGAATGGGCCAACGCCGAGTGGAGGAGGATGGACGCCACCACCATCTCCTACGCCGAGCGTCTAGTCCACCTGAGACAGGGGAGGAGGAGCGCACAGGCGTTCGCGCTGGAGTTCCGGACTCTAGCGGCAGACGCAGGGTGGAATGAACGGGCCCTCATCGACCATTTTTGATGTAGCCTACGGGAGGACTTTCAACGTGAGTTGGCCTGCAGGGATACCAATTTCACCTTCGACCAGTTGGTCGATATGTCCATCCGTCTGGACATCCTGCTGGCCACCCGTGGACGTCCCGAGTGGGGTCCGTCCATTCCACCCTCCGGCACCTCCGAGCCGAGCCCTATGGAGCTCGGGGGTGCTGGCGCTAGAGAAAGGAGGAGGAGGAGCCCGAGGGGGCCTGTCCCCTGCACCAAGTGCGGTCGTGGAGGGCACACTGCGGCCAGGTGCTGGGGAGGGTTCCCCGAGGGAGGAGACAACAGGCCACGCACTGGGGAGCCCTCCCAGGTGAGTAGACGCCCCACTTACCCAGAGCTCTCTGTTGCGCACTTTTGTATACCTGTTTGTTTTCCACAGGTTGCACCTCATTCCCAGCATAAGGCGCTAGTAGATTCAGGCGCAGCTGGGAATTTTGTTGATCGGAAGTTTTGTTTAGATTTAGGGATCCCTCTCCTACCTGTTGACAAACCTTTTCCCGTTCATGCTTTAGATAGCCGCCCGTTGGGGTCGGGGTTGATTAGGGAAGTCACAGCGCCACTTAGGATGTGTGCGCAGGGGGGCATGAAGAGACTATACAGTTGTATCTGATCGACTCTCCTGCGTACCCGGTGGTGCTGGGAATTCCCTGGTTAAGCACCCATAACCCTGCTATTTCGTGGCAACAGAGGGCTCTCAATGGGTGGTCTGCTCAGTGTGAGGGGCGATGTCTGGGTGTTTCCGTAGGGGCGACTTCGGTGGAAAGTCCAAACCAAGTGCCCGCACTGCACATTCCGCCTGAATATGGGGATTTAGCTCTCGTGTTTAGTAAAGCTAGGGCGACGCAGTTGCCTCCTCATAGACAGGGGGATTGTGCGATTGATCTCCAGGCAGGAGCAGCGCTCCCACGGAGCCACGTGTATCCTTTGTCTCAAGAGGAGAGAAAAGCTATGGAAACTTACATAGCCGAATCTTTGAGACAGGGATACATACGGCCCTCCACCTCTCCCGCCTCCTCGAGCTTCTTTTTTGTGAAGAAAAAAGATGGAGGGTTGCGCCCGTGCATCGATTACCGTGGTCTCAAATCAGATTACTGTGAAATACAGTTATCCACTCCCTCTGATTGCGACCATGACGGAGTCATTGCATGGAGCGCGGTTTTTCACAAAACTGGATCTCAGGAGTGCGTATAACTTGGTGCGCATTAGGGAGGGCGACGAATGGAAAACAGCGTTTAGTACCACGTCAGGTCATTTCGAGTATCTCGTCATGCCATATGGGTTGATGAATGCTCCATCAGTCTTCCAATCCTTCGTAGATGACATTTTCCGGGATATGCAGGGGCAAGGGGTGGTCGTGTACATTGATGACATTCTAGTGTACTCGTCTACCCGAGCCGAGCATATAGCCCTGGTGCGTCGTGTATTGAGGAGGCTGTTGGAGCACGATCTATATGTCAAGGCAGAGAAATGTCTGTTTTTCCAGGAGTCGGTCTCCTTTTTTGGGTTATCGGTTGTCCGCGTCAGGGGTGAGAATGGAGGTGGATCGTGTGTCCGCTGTGCGTAATTGGCAAACCCCAACCACTGTCAAAGAGGTGCAGCAGTTCTTGGGCTTTGCGAATTACTACCGGAGGTTTATCCGGGGTTTTGGACAGGTGGCAGCTCCCATCACGTCCCTTCTGAAAGGGGGTCCGGTGCGCCTGCAGTGGTCAGCTGATGCGGACAGGGCCTTTAGGAGACTGAAGGACCTGTTTACGCCGGCTCCGGTGCTGGCGCATCCGGACCCCGCATTACCCTTTCAGGTCGAGGTGGACGCGTCTGAGGCCGGTATAGGGGCCGTTCTCTCTCAACGGTCCGGCACGCCACCTAAACTCCGCCCCTGTGCTTTTTACTCTAAAAAGCTCAGCCCGGCGGAGCGTAATTATGACGTCGGGGACAGGGAGCTCTTAGCTGTAGTTCAGGCCCTTAAGGTGTGGAGGCATTGGCTTGAGGGGGCTCAACACCCTTTCCTCATTTTGACTGACCATCGGAACCTGGAGTACATCCGGGCAGCGAGGAGACTGAACCCTCGCCAGGCTCGATGGAGTATGTTTCTCACCAGGTTCGTATTTAAAATCACGTACATCCCTGGGTCCCAGAATGGTAAGGCAGATGCGCTGTCCCGGCGGTATGACACGGAGGAGAGGTCCGTTGAGCCTACTCCCATACTAACGGAGTCTTGTCTTGTGGCACCGGTGGTGTGGGAGGTCGATGCCGAAATCGAGCGAGCGTTGCGTACCGACCCCAGCCCTCCACAGTGTCCTGAGGGTCGGAAGTACGTTCCGCTCGAGATTCGGGATCGACTCATTTACTGGGCTCACACGTCACCCTCCACTGGACATCCGGGTATTGGCCGGACAGTGCATTGTCTTAGCACTAAATACTGGTGGCCCACGTTAGCCAGGGATGTGAGGGTTTATGTCTCCTCCTGCTCGGTGTGCGCCCAGTGTAAGGCGCCCAGACACCTGCCCAGGGGTAAGTTACAACCCCTGCCCGTTCCACAACGACCATGGTCCCACCTCTCGGTGGATTTTGTGACAGACCTTCCCCTCTCTCAGGGGAATACCACCATCCTGGTCGTTGTGGACCGGTTCTCTAAGGCCTGTCGTCTTCTCCCTATGTCGGGTCTTCCTACTGCCCCTACAAACCGCAGAGGCCCTATTTACCCACGTCTTCCGGCATTACGGGGTACCCGAGGATATAGTGTCTGATCGAGGCCCCCAGTTTACCTCCGAGTATGGAGAGCGTTCATGGAGCGTTTGGGGGTCTCGGTGAGCCTTACCTCAGGGTACCACCCGGAGAGTAACGGGCAGGTAGAACGAGTCAACCAGGATGTGGGTAGGTTTCTGAGGTCGTATTGCCAGGACCGGCCTGAGGAGTGGGCTCGGTACATTCCCTGGGCCGAGATGGCCCAGAACTCTCTCCGCCACTCCTCTACCAACCTAACCCCCTTCCAATGTGTGTTAGGTTACCAGCCGGTTCTGGCACCTTGGCAGCAGAGCCAGATCGAGGCCCCTGCGGTGGATGATTGGATGAGGCGCTCGGAGGAGACGTGGAACGCTGCACACGTCCACCTGCTGCGGGCCATCCGTCGTCACAAGGCGAGCGCCGATCTCCACCGCAGTGAGGGGCCGGTGTACGCACCCGGAGATCGAGTCTGGCTCTCTACCAGAAACATGCCCCTTCGCCTGCCCTGCCGGAAGCTGGGTCGGCGGTTTGTGGGGCCTTTTTAAAGTCCTGAGAAGATTGAACGAGGTGTGTTATAGGTTACATCTGCCTGTTGAATATAATAATATTAACCCCTGCGTTCCATGTGTCTCTTCTCAGGCCGGGTGGTAGCTGGTCCACTCCAGGAAGGTGAGATAGGAGAGACTCCTCCGCCCCACTGGACATCGAGGGGCTCCGGCGTACACCGTTCGGTCCATCTTGGACTCAAGACGCCGGATGGGGGTCTCCAGTATCTCGTGGAGTGGGAGGGGTACGGCCCGGAGGAGCGGTGCTGGGTGCCGCGGAGGGACATCCTAGACACATCTCTCCTGTCGGAGTTCCACCGGGACCATCCCGCGCGCCCTGCTCCGCGTCCTCCTGGTTGTCCCCGAGGCCGGGGTCGGCGCACGGCTGGAGCCGCGCGTCAAGGGGGGGGTACTGTCACGGTTTCGGCCGAGGCTGCTCCTCCTCCTTGTTCGGGCAGGTTTCGGCGGTCGTCGTCCCCGGAGTACTAGCTGCCACCGATCTATGTTTCATGTTCGTTTGGTTTTGTCTTGATGTTGTACACCTGTGTCTAGTTAGTCCTTGTTAGTGTCCTATTTAGTTCTCGTTGTGTATGTTGGGTGTTGTGTGTGATTGCTCCTCTGTTTGGTGTTCTGAGCTACGTATCTTCCCTCCGTTGTTTGGAGAGGTTTTCGCACATGTTAGTGCGCCTTTTGTTTGACGCCTGTGTGCGCCTTTATTTCGCCTCCGGGCTTATGGTTCTCGTGTACTACGTGAATAACTCACTAAAGTCTTTTGGACTAAGCTTCTGCGTCCTGCGCTTGATTCCTGCACCACACCCACCTTCAGCACCCCTGACACCCATGGTGTTTATACTTGCATACTATTGTTTGTACAGATGAACATGGTACCTTCAGGCGTTTGGAAATTGCTCCCAAGGATGAACCAAACTTGTGGAGGTCTACATTTTATTTTCAGATGTCTTGGCTGATTTCTTTTGATTTTTCCATGATGTCAAGCAAAGAGGCACTGGGTTTGACGGTAGCCCTTGAAATACATCCACAGGTACACCTCCAATTGACTCAAATTATATCAATTAGCCTATCAGAAGCTTCTTAAGCCATGACATCATTTTCTGGAATTTTCCAAGCTGTTTAAAAACACGGTCAACTTAGTGTATGTAAACTTCTGACCCACTGGAATTGTGATACAGTGAATTATAAGTGAAATAATCTGTCTGTAAACAATTGTTGGAAAAATTACTTGTGTCATGCACAAAGTAGATGTCCTAACCGACTTGCCAAAACTATAGATAGTTAACAAGAAATTTGTGGAGTGGTTGAAAAACAAGTTTTAATGACTCCAACCTAAGTGTATGTAAACTTCTGACTTCAACTGTATAAACCTTGCTCTCTGTCTCTCCGACATTGCAACATTGTTTCAATATTCAAATTCGATCTCCAGATGTCCCTTAGTAAGTCGGGAGTCGGAATGAGACAGACAGGCAGGCAGCCTTTCTCAGACAGTTGAAATCATGAATCAGCATAATTTTTATGGATATAAATTACCAGTCAAAACTTTTGACTGGTACTGTATATAAGAAATGTAAATTGATAAAATGCAAAACAAAACGAAGTGCAGCTAGTTTGCAGTCATTCCAGCTTCAGTTTGACGTGATTGTGTTAGCTGCATTGTTGGCTAGCTCCTCTGAACAACAGTGTCCTGACGAGTGAGCAACATTTAATGCCTGGTGAAATCGCGCCTCTTTAGGTCATTGTTATGGATGTATCCAAATAAATGTCACTAGAAAACAGCTTAAATAAACGCAAATGCAGCTACTTTGCTGTTGTCCTGGCTGCACTGTTTACGTGACTGTAAATTATCCGTAGTTGGCTAGCTAGCAACGAAGGGATAAGAATGTTGCCAGCAAGTACGGCAATGGAACATTTAGAACGAACGACTGGGTTGCGTCCATAGATACAGAACAAAAAGACTGAACGACTGGGTCGTGTCTCTGGCAACCGAACCAATAGAACGAACGACTTGCTTTGGTAGCAACCCCAGATTTGTGTCTATATCTTGTGGAAGGATGAAATAGTATGAATAAATTAATCAAAATAATATTTTTAATGAAATATGTCAATCATTATTTGAATATGTTGGTAACCCATTGTATAACAGTAATAATGCCCTCGAAGCCGGTGCTTGGAGAATATATTGGCACGGTTTGTCAGCCCTCGACTTCGTCTCGGGCCTAACAACACCCATGCCAATATATCCTCCAAACACCGGCTTCTCTGGCATTATCACTTAAATAAGTCACTCTGTCTCTCAATCTGTACTCCAGCTGCAATGACCGTTGTGTGTCTGAGTGAAAGTAAGCTTACCGACAAACACACTGCTTAGCTTCCTGGTCTGAGAGGAAATATACATACAAACGCACACATGCACACACACATACATACACACACACACACACACACACACAAGCACACCGGCCAGGCACACACATACAGAGAGAAAAGCTCCCACATAACTGTATAGTAGTGTGAGTCAGACAACCATTTTGAGGTCTATCTGTCTGTAAGGCTGGATAAGGCTTGTCCGTCATGGATTGTGAAGGCAGACTTGATAACTCATCATCCCTCAGCGTTATGGCTCAGTGGTATTATAGCACCGTTATAATGGCAGAGTTACTGCCGCCAAGAGACCCTGAATAACCCTGCAGTGCCAACTCAACGCCCCCCCCACAACCTGCCCAAACCTGAGAAACCAGAGCCAACACAATGCCACCAAGACAAGTCTTACCTCTAGCCTGATCCCCTGTCTGACCCTCTCCTTCTCACTCTAAAGCCAACACACAACCACCCCCCAGGACTAACATACATGCCCCTCTCCTGGCCATGTGGACTAGACTGGGGTGGGGTGGGGTGGGGTGGAGTGAGGTAGGGTAGTGTGGGATGGGGGGTGTCTCGCTTCCCAGCAAACATCCTCCCCAAGACTCCCCCCATCCTCCACCCCTCCATCCATCCCCAGTCGCAGTTGTGCCAATGTAGCCTGTGTCTTACGTTTTTCCATTCCCTTCTCTCGTCAAAGAACCCAAATGGAATGGGACAATAAAAAAAGGACAGGAGTGGAGAGAGAGAGAGAGAGAGAGAGAGAGAGAGAGAGAGAGAGAGAGAGAGAGAGAGAGAGAGAGAGAGAGAGAGAGAGAGAGAGAGAGAGAGAGAGAGGTATCCTGGCATGGGTTTTGTTGTCTGCTCGTTTTTCACGGCCTGTGGTTTTATTGGACTTTCCGCGGGGCAAGGTTAAACGGCCACCGCTGCCCCGTTCACACACACAGAAACACACACCCCAACCCGGTCGTGCAGTTGCCAGTAAACGAACATGCATTGACACCAGGGCAAGTAACAGAGCAGGCTTTGTGTTACTCAGCAGTCCATTAGGGTAAGAGCGGTGTGTGTGTGTTTGTGTGTGTGTGTGTGTGTTTGGAGCAGTGCAGCGCTCGAAAACCCCAATTACAACTAGGAAGGGAGGAGACCCACAGCCCACTCCAAACAGAGGTGTGAGCTTTACTGGCCAGGGGAGTACAGGTGTGCCTGCTTGCCTGCTCTAGTGTGTGTGCCTGCATGTCTGTGTGTACGTGTGCCTGCCTGCGTGTGTGAGTGTGTGTGTGTGTGTGTGTGTGCAAATTAAAGTTTAGTTTATTAGTGGATTGGGCTGGGGGTTTGGGTATCCCTCCCTGTGTTTCCATAAGGCTTACACCTCCAGGCTGGAGAGTTCTGATAACCTGAGTTTAACCTGCTCAACAGGAGTTTGGATTGGATGGTGTTACAGGTCGGACCCTCTATAAAAACAAAGAGAGTCACACACTCCTTATGTATAACCTCCCAGTAATTTATTGGGTAAATAACCACCAACGTTTCGTCATCACTGTGCCTTCTTCAGGGTAATGTCATGAATGCTTGATCTAGGTTATGTAGACAAACAGTGGCAATTAGTGCAACCAATGACAATAGTGAGGGGTGTGTCGTAATTGCTAGGTTGATCAGAATGAATTGAGTGAAACTGTTAAAAGACAATAGCCCACAGCATATTGAATATATTATGCCATTGTTATCATTAGCATTAGCATAACATTAGCATCAACATACATTGTTTCATTTAATTTCACCTATATATTTAAATATTTCCAATTTCATTAAATATTTGTGTCTAATAAAAAGCATGAGCTGGCGCATACCCAGAGAACATCACTTAGTGTAGAGGTGCTGACCAACGGAGAATAAACTGTAAGCTATAAAAACAAATAAAGAGAGCCGCACACTATGTATAAACTCCAGGTCATTTATTGGGTAAGAAACCACCAACGTTTTGGCATCACTGTGCCTCCTTCAGGGTGTTAAATATTTTAAATATTTTTGCTGTATGTAATCTTTTGGTTAAACCATAATGCATAGTAAGCATCATCAACAGGGGGAACATATTGGGTGTACGCTGATAAGCTGTAGAAAAAATACATTAATTTACAAGACCTGTTCACAGAAAATATAATTGGTCATAAGAAGGGCATGAGATCAAAATCAATATTCAGAACACTAGGGGTCAATGTTTTTAACCTCTATGGGATCGGTGTTCCGTATACGGGACGGTTGAGCTAATGTGCGGTAATGTGATTAGCATGACTGAAGTAAGTAACAGCAAGCTTAAATTCTTGTTAATCTAACTGCACTGTCCAATTTACAGTAGCTGTTACAGTGAAAAAAGACCATGCTATTGTTTGAGGAGAGTGCATAACAACAAAACACTTATTTACATTTACATTTAAGTCATTTAGCAGACGCTCTTATCCAGAGCGACTTACAAATTGGTGCATTCAACTTATGATAGTCAGTGGGACAACCACCCTATTTTTATTTTATTTTGTATTTATTTATTAATGGGGGGGTGGGGGAGTGGGGGTAGAAGGATTACTTTTATACTATTCCAGGTATTCCTTAAAGAGGTAGGGTTTCAAGTGTCTCCGGAAGGTGGTCTGTGATTCCGCTGTCCTGGCGTCGTGGGGGAGCTTGTTCCACCATTGGGGTGCCAGAGCGAATAGTTTTGACTGGGCTGAGCGGGAACTGTGCTTCCGTAGAGGTAGGGGAGCTAGCAGGCCAGAGGTGGATGAACGTAGTACCCTCGTTTGGGTGAAGCGTCTGATCAGAGCCTGAAGGTAAGGAGGTGCCGTTCCCCTCACAGCTCCGTAGGCAAGCACCATGGTTTTGTAGTAGATGCAAGCTTCAACTGGAAGCCAGTGGAGTGTGCGGAGGAGCGGGGTGACATGAGAGAACTTGGGAAGGTTGAACACCAGACGGGCTGCAGCGTTCTGGATACGTTTTAGGCGTTTAATGGCACAGGCAGGGAGCCCAGCCAACAGCGAGTTGCAGTAATCCAGACAGGAGATTAGGACCTGTGCCGCTTTCTGTGTAAGGTAGGGTCGTACTCTGCAAATGTTGTAGAGCATGAACCTGCAGGATCGGGAAACCGCTTTGATGTTAGTGGAGAACGACAGGATGTTGTCCAGGGTCACGCCAAGGTTCTTTGCACTCTGGGAGGAGGACACAATGGAGTTGTCAACCGTGATGGCGAGATCATGGAGCGGGCAGTCCTTCCCCGGGAGGAAGAGCAGCTCCGTCTTGCCAAGGTTCAGCTTGAGGTGGTTATCCGACATCCACACTGATATGTCTGCCAGACATGCAGAGATGCGATTCGCCACCTGGTTATCAGAAGGGGGAAAGGAGAAAATTAATTGTGTGTCGTCTGCGTAGGAATGATAGGAGAGGCCATGTGAGGATATGACAGAGCCAAGTGGCTTGGTGTATAGAGAGAATAGGAGAGGGCCTAGAACTGATCCCTGGGGGACACCAGTGGTGAGAGCACGTGGTGCGAAGACAGATTCTCGCCACGCCACCTGGTAGGAGCGACCTGTCAGGTAGGACGCAATCCAAGAGTGAGCAGCGCTGGAGATGCCCAACTCGGAGAGGGTGGAGAGGAGGATCTGATGGTTCACAGTATCAAAGGCAGCAGATAGGTCTAGAAGGATAAGAGCAGAGGAGAGAGAGTTAGCTTTAGCAGTGCGGAGAGCCTCTGTGTCACAGAGAAGAGCAGTCTCAGTTGAATGACCAGTCTTGAAACCTGACTGGTTTTGATCAAGAAGGTCATTCTGAGAGAGATAGCAGGAGAGTTGGCTAGAGACGGCACGCTCAAGAGTTTTGGAGAGAAAAGAAAGAAGGGATACTGGTCTGTAGTTGTTGACATTGGTGGGATCGAGTGTAGGTTTTTTGAGGAGGGGTACAACTCTCGCTCTCTTGAAGACGGAAGGGACATAGCCAGCGGTCAAGGATGAGTTGATGAGCGAGGTGAGGTAAGGGAGAAGTTCTCCGGAAATGGTCTGGAGAAGAGAGGAGGGGATAGGGTCAAGGGGGCAGGTTGTTGTGCGGCCGGCCGTCACAAGTCGCAAGCTTTCATCTGGAGAGAGAGGGGAGAAAGAAGTCACAGCAACTGGTTTGATACATTCACCTCTGAAGGTAAATAATGTACTTACATTCAGTAATCTTGCTCTGAGTTGTCATCCTAAGGGTCCCAGAGATAAAATGTAGCATAGTTTTGTTTGATAAAATCCATTTTTATATTCAAATGTAGGAACTGGGTTCTACAGTTTGAACAGTTTGAACCCCTGCTGTCTCTGGCTCCACACCCACCCCGCCCGGCCATCTAGATGTGTGAAAGTTAGTGTATAAGCTAATGATCCATCATGTATGACATTCCTGGGAGTGTGTAAACTTACATTTTGTATTACCATATAATTTTTTTATGTTCTCTATAGCTATGTACTTGAAAATGTATAAATTGACCAATTCGTCACATTTGGGCAGACTTGATACAACATAGTCCAGTATTACAATGCTTCACTGGATCAATCTGAAACGTTGCACACACACAAATCTAAATTGTTCTTACACCTGATTGAGCTGCGGTGTTCAGCTATGCTTTGTTTTTATTGTCTTTTCGTTTGTCCTACATAGGCTTTCCCACATGTACAGGTGATGAGATAGATTACGCCCTTTATCTTGTATGAGATGATACCCCTAACAGGGACTTTTTGACCTGTATGTGTGTGTCTGAAGAAGGATGTTTTTGTAGTGCTATTGCACTGTGCGCATGAGCCACATTTGTAGTTCCCATTTGGAATGGGTGTCAAGAGTGTCTGAGTGGGCTCAGGAGAAAGGTCAGATCTCACTAAGCTATCCCCAATATTGCGACCATGCTAATAGACCACCAGTGGGGGTTCCTTGAAGATGTATGCAATTATTTTGTCTGATTGCAGAATATGCCAGTGCTTTTGTCACGTTCGTCGACAGAAGATCCCACCATAAGAGGACCAAGCAGCGTGCCCAGGAGGAGAAGATGGCGATGTCGCAGGTGGGCAAATGGTGGTCTTGGGAGGAGATATTCGCGGGGAAAGGGCCATGGGCAAAGGTGAATGCCCAGGCAGGAGAGGAGACTGTGGAGGCGCGCTACAGAGAGGAGCGGCGGCAACGCAGAGGGTACCGGCCGGGGAGGAAGCCCGAGAGACAGCCCCAATAAAAAAAATTTTGGGGGCTAAAAGGGTGGTTGGCGGAGCCTAGAGTTAGAGCAGAGCCAACTCCCCGTACTCAGGCTAGGAAGCGTGAGACTGGGCAGGCTCCATGTTATGCGGAGCCACGTACTGTGCCGCGAGTGTTCCGGCACAGTCCTGTACGTCCTGTACTAGCACCACGCACGTGTCGTGCTAAGGTGGGCATGCAGCCAGGACGGGGTGTGCCGGCTCAACGCTCGTGGCCTCCAGTACCCCTCCTCGGTCCCGTATATCCTGCGCCAGTGCCACGTGCTGTAGCGCCAGTACGAGTGCACAGCCCTGTACGTCCTGTGCTGATGCCTCACACATATTGTGTGGAAATAGGCATTCAGCCAGGACGGGTTGTGTCAGCTCTCTGCTCCAGACCTCCAGTCCGCCTCCACAGTCCGGCCCGGCCCGTTCCGGCTCCCCGCACCAAGCCAGTGGTGCGCGTCGCCAGCCCGGTCCGGCCTGTTCCTGCTCCCCGCACCAAGCCAGTGGTGCGCGTCGTCAGCCCGGTCCGGCCCGTTCCTGCTCCCCGCACCAAGCCAGTGGTGCGCGTCGTCAGCCCGGTCCGGCCCGTTCCTGCTCCCCGCACCAAGCCAGTGGTGCGCGTCGTCAGCCCGGTCCGGCCCGTTCCTGCTCCCCGCACCAAGCCATTGGTGCGTGTGTCCAGTCCGGCACGGCCTTTGCCTGTTCCACCGGTGCCTGGTCCGGCACCGGTCAGCTGCTCCACTCTGGAGCCAGAGCAATCCGCTCCACCGGGGTCCGGTCCAACTCCAGTCAGCGGATCCACTCCGGAGCCAGAGCAATCCGCTCCACCGGTGTCGAGTCCAGCTCCGGCCAGCGGGACCAGATCAGGGGCGCAACGGGGGGGTGGAGAGAGAGTGGTGGTCAAGCCCGGAGCCGGATCCGCCTCCGAGGCGGAATGCCCACCCGGCCCCTACCCTCAGATTTGTTAAACCCTGCATAACTGGCTATATGGTAGACCATTATTGAGGGGAAGGGGATACATACTATCTCTACATAGTAGGGTATTGCGGTCTGTGGGCTTTGTGTATTACTCTGTATGTAATGCACCATTCTCTTTAATGAGCCATAAGTCCAGATAGTTTATTTTTCTCTCATCAGTCCGCATGGTGAATTTGAGATATTCAGAGCTCTCGTTTAACAGTTTGAAATTAATTTAATTCCTGCTGACTTTTATCCCAGAGCACAAAGACATCATCTATGTATCTCTTCCATAGGAGGATTTTAGGAAATAGGGTGTGTGTCTCTGTTTTGTAAATGAGTGCTTCCTCAAATTGTCCCACATACAGGTTCGCATTGTTGGGGACAGTTCAAACCCTCGCCATCCCATAGTATACAGTGGGGAAAAAAAGTATTTAGTCAGCCACCAATTGTGCAAGTTCTCCCACTTAAAAAGATGAGAGAGGCCTGTAATTTTCATCATAGGTACACGTCAACGATGACAGACAAATTGAGAAAAAAACCCCCAGAAAATCACATTGTAGGATTTTTTATGAATTTATTTGCAAGTTATGGTGGAAAATAAGTATTTGGTCACCTACAAACAAGCAAGATTTCTGGCTCTCACAGACCTGTAACTTCTTCTTTAAGAGGCTCCTCTGTCCTCCACTCGTTACCTGTATTAATTGGACCTGTTTGAACTTGTTATCAGTATAAAAGACACCTGTCCACAACCTCAAACAGTCACACTCCAAACTCCACTATGGCCAAGACCAAAGAGCTGTCAAAGGACACCAGAAACAAAATTGTAGACCTGCACCAGGCTGGGAAGACTGAATCTGCAATAGGTAAGCAGCTTGGTTTGAAGAAATCAACTGTGGGAGCAATTATTAGGAAATGGAAGACATACAAGACCACTGATAATCTCCCTCGATCTGGGGCTCCACGCAAGATCTCACCCCGTGGGGTCAAAATGATCACAAGAACGGTGAGCAAAAATCCCAGAACCACACGGGGGGACCTAGTGAATATCCTGCAGAGAGCTGGGACCAAAGTAACAAAGCCTACCATCAGTAACACACTACGCCGCCAGGGACTCAAATCCTGCAGTGCCAGACGTGTCCCCCTGCTTAAGCCAGTACATGTCCAGGCCCGTCTGAAGTTTGCTAGAGTGCATTTGGATGATCCAGAAGAGGATTGGGAGAATGTCATATGGTCAGATGAAACCAAAATATAACTTTTTTGGTAAAAACTCAACTCGTCGTGTTTGGAGGACAAAGAATGCTGAGTTGCATCCAAAGAACACCATACCTACTGTGAAGCATGGGGGTGGAAACATCATGCTTTGGGGCTGTTTTTCTGCAAAGGGACCAGGACGACTGATCCGTGTAAAGGAAAGAATGAATGGGGCCATATATCGTGAGATTTTGAGTGAAAACCTCCTTCCATCAGCAATGGCATTGAAGATGAAACATGGCTGTGTCTTTCAGCATGACAATGATCCCAAACACACCGCCCGGGCAACGAAGGGGTGGCTTCGTAAGAAGCATTTCAAGGTCCTGGAGTGGCCTAGCCAGTCTCCAGATCTCAACCCCATAGAAAATCTTTGGAGGGAGTTGAAAGTCCGTGGAGATCTGCATGGAGGAATGGGCCAAAATACCAGCAACAGTGTGTGAAAACCTTGTGAAGACTTACAGAAAACGTTTGACCTGTGTCATTGCCAACAAAGGGTATATAACAAAGTATTGAGAAACTTTTGTTATTGACCAAATACTTATTTTCCACCATAATTTGCAAATAAATTCATTAAAAATCCTACAATATGATTTTCTGGATTTTCTTTATTCATTTTGTCTGTCATAGTTGACGTGTACCTATGATGAAAATTACAGGCCTCTCTCATCTTTTTAAGTGGGAGAACTTGCACAATTGGTGGCTGACTAAATACTTTTTTTCCCCTCTGTACATACAACCATAGTTACCAGTCTGAGTTCTAGTTACACTGCCCAGGCCCAGGCCCAGTCTGTGGGATCGTCATGGTTTAAGTATGTGATAGGGATAGTAAATTGTGTGTGTGTGTATTGACAGTGAACTGATAATGATGCCAATGCCATCAGTGTGAAGATAACAGTTTGATTAGCTTCCTAAGCTGATGACTTGGTTTGTAACATATACACACTCACACAAATTTTTTTCATTATAATAACAGGTTAAAATGCTAATAAAGCAGATATGATTATACTTGCCAGTGTAAATGACCTGGCAGCAGAGAAAGCATAGAAAGCACCCGGGGCAGAGGAGAAGCTACTGCGTCGGTTGAGACAGGATCGATCTGACACAAGGTGGTTTCCAACATTTATCTTCGCTTAACGGGCACACGCTATTTTCAAATGAATATGTCAATTATATTCATTCATAAATGTTCCTTTGGTGACCGACTTTGGTGACCGACTTTGATAGCTTGTTTTTTCGCCTTTAAACATTATCAAACTTGAAAAGTCAGTTTTGACATTGTGATTCAGCATCTGTGTAGTTGTATAATATACAGCAAATATTTACAATGTAATAACTGTGAAACAAGAAAGTGGTGACATGGGGCCATATGCACACAACCCTCGTCCCCCAACAGAAAAATTCCATATTCCTCAAAATAAGTCAGTCTAGTCTAACTTTCTAGTCTGGGGTCTGTTTTTGCTCAACGTCTAAAGCTGTCACTTTTATATGAAATAATTACTACAAATGTGGTGTGTGTGCATGACTGGATTCATTGGATTGTGCTGTAGCTAACGCTTAGTGCCTGCTCCGCGTCATGGCAACAGGGACACAGTAAAGAGACAAGCCACTAGGTAATTATGGTCTGGGGGCCTAATACGTAGCAACATGCGACTTAACTTTATGAGTTTATGTGGCCTAGAACTCCAAATCTGAAGGTCTAATAATGGGGGCATATAGGTTGTGGAGTACTGTGTTGTGTAAGCCTGAACTGTTGTAACCCAACCTGTTTTTCTACCCCTTGTAACGGCTTTGTAACTAATTGAATAATAGCCAACAGTTAACTGACACTGAATAACAATGTTCCAGTGTAAATGTAATATAAAACAAGTAATATTTTTCTGTCAGCCTGAAGTAATTGAATTTCAAAGTATTCATTTTAACCTTTTATTTCGCTATCATAGAATGTTCGCTATTGTCACGATCGTTGAGAGACGGGTCAGACCAAGGTTCAGCGTGGTATGCGAACATGTTTATTTAACTCAAGAAACATAAACAAAACAAGAAACAACTTAACGTGAAGTCCTCAGGCTAAACACATACAAGCCTAACACGGAACAAGATCCCACAACTAAGGTAGGCAAACAGGCTACTAAAGTATGATCCCCAATCAGAGACAACGAGCGACAGCTGTCTCTGATTGGGAATCACTCCCGGTCAAACATAGAATTTCTAGCATAGATTCTCACGCTCTGACCAAACCAACTAAAGACGACCGGCCTCTCAAGGCCAGGGCGTGACAGCTATCATCATGTTCTGATGTCCATCTGTCTTTCCAAGCATTTTCTGTGCCCTTAAATTGCATCTGTAAATTAAAATATTAAACTAAAAACAATTTTTTCTGTAGCTAGCTTTCCATCCAATTGGCGACAGATTTTCATACAAATATTCTAAAATCCGCATTAAAGAAATATGTTCCACCAAACAGACTTGTTGCAGATAGAATTTGGTGCGCCGATGACGTAGTGCACATAAAATGTACTTTTCCGCGTACGTTTTCATGTACCGAATAAAAACCAAGAGTTCAATCTGTTTCCATCGTATTTTCAACTCTACCTTTTTTTCAAAAAACCTTTTGCGTTAAATAGCAAATGTTCCTACCCTGGTCTTGGCATGTGTGCTCTAGCCAACAGCTCGCAGATACAGGTAGTCTAGGCCAACAAGATGAGATTATTATGGATAACAGCAAGAATATTTTTATTTGTCAAACTGCAGTCAAGCATCGATCATCACGTCACCAGAATCAGACCCTCAATATTTATTGGAAAGGAGCATCAAGATCACCGTGCACGTTCATCATAAGTTATTTTATTTGTAGGCTAATCAATTGCAAGTTATCCCTAGTCATAGTGGGAGGAATGTTTCTGAAAATGTCCATAGTTATTAGATTTTCATAGTTGCTTACATATTATTTTTGTGTTTTCATAGTAAAACAAAAATAGTTGTGATCCTCCTCATTATTACCAAACTAAATTCAACAATACAGCTAATATAAAGGTTACTGTCTAGGCTGCCATAACCCTCAAGCTTTAATTAAATGTCTATTTCGAGACATTATTAAACATGACTTTATAATATTCAGTGTTGATATCAGTCTATATAATTCAGTGCTTTACTTGGATAAAAGTCTCCAGATAGTTCCACCATATAGTTATAGGCTATGATCTGTGTGTGTCTGTGCATTATGGTGCGAGGGCTAGAACATGACACCGGGCCACAATGTTCAGCCAAACACCCAAAACCCTCTCTTCATAACTCCAGGGTGCACGCATGCACGCATAGAGCACACGCACGCACAGAGCACATACACGCACACATACACACACAGAGCACAACACTGCACAGCACATAGAAAGCCATTAGAAGATCATTTGTTTTACCGCAGATAAAATCTCCTTGTGTGTCTGGTCCAAGAGAGCAGCAGCACCAGGCAGAGAGGTTGGCGGTCTGGCACACTTACCCGCCCTGTGGTGCTGTTGGACCGAAAATCCTCCACTAGCAGAGTCGGGGTGGTCCTCTCCATCCCTCCTTGTTTGGGCAGGCTTCGGCGTTCGTCGTTACCGGCTTACTAGCCACTGCCGCTCCATATTTCATCATTCCATTTGTCTTGTCTTGTTAATTACACACACCTGGTTCTTATCCCCTCAGTAGTCCGTGTATAAGTGTTCCCTCTGCCCCCCTTGTCCTTGTGGGTGATTGTTATTTGTGAGAGTAGTGTAGCTCGGTAGAGCTCCTTGCACTTTGTATTGCCGGGGTAGATATGTCCCCTGTGCCTGTATATTATTGGAGTATCCCTTACCGTGTTTTGCTAGGATAGATAGTTTCCCTGTGCCTGTTTTTGTGTGTCGCTATCCAGCGGAACGAGCGGACCCTGATCGACCATTCCCAGTGCCATCTGCGGGAGGACGTCCGACGGGAGCTAGCCTGCCGGGACATCATGTTGTCTTTCACGAAACTGGTGGACATGGCCATCCGTTTGGACAACCTGCTGGCAGCCAGAGGACTTCCTGGTAGGGGTCTGCCCGTTTCCACCCCGGACGACTCAGATCCCAAGCTGATGGAGCTGGGTGGAGCCGCCGTCCGAGAGAGCGGAGGATGACAGCGACAGTGCCACTCTGGTGGCACGAAGGGACAGTACACCACACGTCGTAGTCAACGCTCTTTTGGGCCTGGAGGAGGCAGGCAGGGCACTCTCGCATCACCCCAGGTATCGAACACCCACACTCATTCAGAGCCCTCTGCTGCACACTGTACCCTACCTATCCACTTTCCTGATCACATGGTAGTTCCCCAGTGTAAGGCGCTAGTCCATTCAGGCGCAGCTGGGAACTTTATGGACAGGGCATTCTCATGCCGTCAAGGCATTTCATTGGTTCCCCTATCCATTCCACTCCCCATCAGAGCACTTGATAAAGGAAGTCACTGTACCAGTCACCATGATCACCCAGGAGACTCATTGTGAGCAGGTTACTTTTTCGATTATTGAGTCTCCTGCTTTCCCTGTGGTATTAGGTATCCCTTGGCTAGCACTCCACAACCCCACCTTGTCATTGCCACAGAGGGTTCTCACGGGGTGGTCGCGAGAGTGTCAGGCTAGGTGTCTAGGTGTTTCCGTTGGTGCAACCACGGTGGAAAGTCCAGACGGTACCTCCACAGTGCGCATTCCCCCCGAATACCGTGATCTGGCGCACGCGTTTTCTAAGACACAGGTGACAAAATGACCACCTCATCGGTTGGGGGATTGCGCGACAAACCTTCGGGTAGATGCTGTACCTCCCAGGAGTCATGTGTACCCCCTGTCGTCCCTCCACTTCACCCGCCTCCTCGAGTTTCTTCTTTGTGAAGAAGAAAGACGGCGGTCTGCGTCCGTGCAGTGATTATCGATCACTGAACAAGGAGACTATAAGATTTAGTAATCCTCTCTCCCTCATTCCTTCAGTGATTGAGTCAATGCATGGGGCGCGCTTCTTCACCAAATTAGATCTCAGGAGTGCATACAACCTGGTGCGTGTTCAGGAGGGGGATGAGTGGAAGACAGCATTCAGCACAACCACAGGGCATCATGAATACCTGGTGATGCCCTACGGTTTGATGAATGCTCCATCCGTCTTCCAGTCCTTTGTGAACGAGGTGATTTGGGACATGCTTGGTCGTGGAGTGGTGGTCTACATCGATGACATCCTGGTGTATTCCGCTATGTGCGCCGAGCATGTGTCCCTGGTTCGCAAAGGGCTGGCCCGACTGTTGGAAAATGAGCTTTATGCCAAGGCAGAGAAGTGTATGTTTTTCCAGCAGTCCGTCTCCTTCCTTGGATACCGCATTACCACCTCAGGTGTGGAGATGGAGGGAGATCGCATTTCAGCCATGCGTAATTGGCCGACTCCAACCACGGTTAAGGAGGTGCAGCGCTTCCTTGGCATTGCCAACTACTATTTTAGGTTTATAAATAATAATAATAATATAATAATATGCCATTTAGCAGACGCTTTTATCCAAAGCGACTTACAGTCATGTGTCCATACATTTTTACGTATGGGTGGTCTCGGGGATCGAACCCACTACCCTGACGTTACAAGCGCCATGCTCTACCAATTGAGCTACAGAGGACCAGAGTTTATCCGGGAGCTACAGAGTTTATCCGGGGCTTTGGCAAGGACGCAGCTCCCATTACCTCCCTGTTGAAGGGTAGGCCGTCCCGGCTCCGCTGGTCTGCTGAGGCTGACCTGGCCTTCAGGAGACTGCGGGGTCTGTTCACCTCAGCCCCGGTACTGGCCCACCCCGATCCATCACTACCGTTCGTAGTGGAGGTGGATGTGTCCGAGGTAGGGATAGGCGCTGTACTATCCCAACTCTCGGGCACGCCACCCAAGCTCCGCCGCTGTGCCTTCTTCTCTAAGAAGCTCAGCCCAGCGGAGCAGAACTACGACGTTGGTGATCGGGAACCGTTGGCTGTTGTCCGAGCTTTGACCGTGTGGAGGCATTGGCTCGAAGGGGCGAAACACCCTTTTCTCGTCTGGACGGACCACCGTAACCTGGAGTACATCCGGGCAGCGAGGAGGCTGAATCCTCGCCAGGCCATGTGGGCCCTATTCTTCACCCGGTTTGATTTTAAACTGTCATACATTCAGGGTATGAAAAATGTAAAGGCAGACGCACTGTCCCGATTGTATGACACAGAGGAGAGGTCCAGAGACAACACCCCCATACTCCCGGCCTCCTGCATTGTGGCGCCGGTAGTATGGGCAATGGACGCGGATATAGAGCAGGCATTACGCACTGATCCATCTCCACCTCAGTGTCCAGCTGGGCTGCGGTACGTGCCTGCTCTTATCCGTGATCGTCTGATCTTCAGGGCATACACGTCACCCTCCTCTGGTCACCCAGGTATCGGTCGTACAGTGCGCTGCCTGATCGGAGAGTACTGGTGGCCTACCTTGGCTAAGGACTTGAGGGTGTACGTCTCCTCCTGCTCGGTGTGCGTCCAGAGTAAGGCACCCAGGCACCTTCCAGCGGGTAAGTTACAACCTTTACCAGTTCCACAATGACCATGGTCTCACCTTAGTGTTGATTTCTTGACTGATCTTCCCCTCTCCCAAGGTAACACCACTATCCTGGTCGAAGTGGACCGCTTTTCCAAGTCCTGCCACCTGCTTCCTCTGCCCGGTCTCCCCACGGCCCTGCAGAATGCGGAGGCCCTGTTTATTCACGTCTTCCGGCACTACGGGGTGCCAGAGGATATAGTGTCCGACCGAGGTCCCCAGTTCACGTCCAAGGTTTGGAAGGCATTCATGGAACGTCTGGGGGTCTCGGTCAGCATGACCTCTGGGTTCCACCCCGAGTCAAATGGGCAGGTGGAACAGGTAAATCAGGATGTGGGTAGGTTCCTGCAGTCCTACTGCCAGGACCGGCCGGGGGAGTGGTCGGTGTTCTTGCAATGGGCAGAATATGCCCAGAACTCTCTCCGCCACTCCTCTACTAACCTAACGCCATTCCAATGTGTTTTAGGTTACCAACTGGTTCTGGCACCGTGGCACCAGAGCCAGACCGAGGTTCCTGCGGTGGATGACTGGTTTTGGCGCGCAGAGGAGACATGGTACACTGCCCACGTTCACCTCCAGCGCGCCGTGTGTCGTCAGAAGGCCAACGCTGACCGCCACCGCAGTGAGGCCCCGGTCTTCGTACCGAGGGATCGGGTCTGGCTCTCGACCAGGAATCTGCCCCTCTGCCTGCCCTGCCGGAAGCTGAGTCCTCGGTTTGTGGGGCTGTTCAAAGTCCTGAGTAGAATCAACGAGGTCACTTATTGGTTATTACTTCCCCCTGATTACCGTATTAACCCCTCGTTTCATGTGTGTCTCCTCAGGCCGGTGGTGGTTGGTCCGCTCCAGGAGTCTGAGGTGCGGGAGGTCCCTCCGCCTCCTCTGGACATCAAGGTGGCCCCGGTGTACTCTGTCCATTCCATCCTGGTTTCGAGGCGTCGGGTGGGGGGCCTTCAGTACCTCGTGGAGTGGGAGGGGTACGGTCCGGAGGAACGGTGCTGGGTCCCGGTGAGGGATATCCTCGATCCCTCCCTGTTGCGGGATTTCCACCGTCGCCATCCGGCTCACCCTGCTCCGCGTCCTCCTGGCTGTCCCCGAGGCCGGGGTCGGCGCGCTGCTGGAGCTGCGCGTCAAGGGGGGGTACTGTCACGACTTCCGCCGAGGCTGCCTCCCCTCCTTGTTTGGGCAGGCTTCGGCGTTCGTCGTTACCGGCTTACTAGCCACTGCCGCTCCATATATCATCATTCCATTTGTCTTGTTAATTACACACACCTGGTTCTTATCCCCTCAGTAGTCCGTGTGTTCCCTCTGCCCCCCTTGTCCTTGTGGGTGATTGTTATTTGCGAGAGCAGTGTAGCTTGGTGGAGCTACCCGTACTTTGTATTGCCTGGGTAGATATGTCCCCTGTGCCTGTATATTATTGGAGTATCCCGTACCGTGTTTTGCCAGGGTAGATAGTTTCCCCTGTGCCTGTTTTTGTGTGTCGCTATCCAGCGCTATTTGTGTACGACGGAATAAACTCTGATTTCAGTGAATACCCTCCTGCGCCTGACTCCTTCTATAACACTCATCACACTCTCTCTGTGTGTTTGTCCGTGATAGTACTCTGCTCCAACTGAATGCCCTGTTTTATTCAGTTTATAATGGAACTTCTCTGGTGATTTTTGGGTTAATAGACCAACATTGCGATACAGGCTAGATTTGGTTTGGCCTTTAGCATGGAGTTAATATTGAAATGGTGAATTAAGGGTCAAATGAGAGGAGGGATGAGAGAGAGTACAGTATGTAGTGGCTGTAACTGATCTATGTGACTTGCCGGTGGCTTCATGGCTTTCTGTGGTGACTGGTCGGGGAGAACACAGACTTGAGTTCAAATACTATTTCAAATCATTTGAAATACTTTATGTGCTTGATTTAGATTGCCTGGCACCAGGGTTGGGTAGGTTACTTTCTAAATATAATCCGGTAATTATTAGTTACCTGTCCAAAATTGTAATCAGTAACGTAACTTTTGGATTACCCAAACTCAGTAACGTAATCAGATTAATTTCAGTTACCTTTCAATTACTTTCCCCTTAAGAGGCTAAATTAATATTACCAATTGAATGACATCTATTGCAGGATAAATCAATTTGAGAGTTTACATAGCTGGCCATAAATGGATGTTGCATTTTACTTTATGGTTTGGTTATGTAGTGTTCTTCTAACTCATTGCTTTCTACTGCAGATAATAATACGATTAGACTATATATTTACATTAAAAACCAAAGTCTGTCAGATTTCCAGTCATTCCAATAAATTGAATGCCCCTTGATCTTCAAGAATATGACTTTGAAATATAGATTAGCAAATTGTTTTACCTGAGCATAACCCAACAACTAAGGATTCATTAGCCTACTCTGTTGTTTATGATTTTGTTGTCATGGAGGACTGATTGGGCAGGTTGAATTTTATTGGGATTGGTCTTGTCTTTGAGGCAAAACTGAGTGATTTCCCCTAGATGCAAAGTCATAATTGGTAATATTGTGAAAACAAAAGTTATCTTTTTGGTCTTAATTTAAGGTTAGGATTAGGCATTAGGGTTAGCAGTGTGGTTAAGGTTACGGTTAGGTTTAAAATGAGATTTTATTACTTTGTGGCTGTGCAGCTAATGACCACTGCAAAGCTGCCTCCAGAACAAGATGCCATGTTGAAAGTCGCTGAGCTCTTCAGTAAGGACATTGTACTGCCAATGTTTGTCTATGGAGATTACATGGCTGTGTGCTCGATTTTACACAATTGTCAGCAACGGGTGTGGCTGAAATAGCCGAATCCACTGATTAGAAGGGGTGTCCACATGCTTTTGTATATGTAGTGTATCTGTAATCTGATTACAATATTTTTGCTGGATGACAGTTACTGTTTTTTTGTAATCCGTTACTCCCCAACCCTGCCTGTCACAATGGGTCAACAGTATAGTCTCATACTCAGCCCACAAACTCCAGTTTGAATAGTATTTGAGGCCAGGCCTAGTGGACCCTGGGCCAATGCATCGACAGGGAGACGTAAGGTCGCTGGGTTGTGGAGTTTTTTTTTGAACAGTCATGTTTCCATGGTCAGGCCATTACCTCACTAATATCCTCTCTCTCTCTCTCTCTCTCTCTCTCTCTCTCTCTCTCTCTCTCTCTCTCTCTCTCTCTCTCTCTCTCTCTCTCTCTCTCTCTCTCTCTCTCTCTCTCTCTCTCTCTCTCTCTCTCTCTTCCCCCCCCCCCCCCCCCCCTCCCCCTCTCTCTCTCTCTCTCTCTCTCTCTCTCTCTCTCTCTCTCTCTCTCTCTCTCTCTCTCTCTCTCTCCCTTCCGAAGTGGGGGGCAAACTTTGTGACTCGTAAGATCAGCCGTTCTGTGGCGAAGGTTCACCTGGGCCAGCTGGAGAGCATCAGTCTGGGTAACCTGGACTCCAAGAGAGACTGGGGTCATGCCAAGGACTACGTAGAGGTAAGACTGGACATATACACACACTGCACTCTGACACACACCCACACAATCACACACACACAGCATTGTGGGGTTAATGTTTTCCCAGATCATTTGAGGCTGAAATATGTGATCTGCATGAAGCCCCTTAATAGCCTGCCAAAGAGAAAACAGAGCGAGAGAGAGAAAACGAGGTTATGAGAGGAGGGAGAGGGCCGCTTGCTGTGAGGCCACAGACGGCACTCCAGTTTCCCACAACTCACCCACGTTCCAAAACCCCCTGAAACAGAGCAGCACAGCCTCCCAAATGGCACCCTATTCCCTATTATAGTGCACTAATTTTGACCAGGGACCATAGGGCTGTGGTCAAAAGTAGTGACCTATGTAGTGAATGGTTTTCCATTTGGGACGCAGTCCAGAAGAAAGAGAGATATTAAGGGAATGCCTTGTGGTGCTGTGCGGTGCTGTGGATGATGAAAGAAATACAGTGTTTGTGTTAATATAATGGTGCCAGCAGCAAGCTGAGAGATGAAACGAACAGTAAGGGGTCGCCATTTCCAGGGGCAGAACTCGCTGTGTGTGTGGTGCGTGTGTGTGTGATTGTGTGTGTGTGTGTGTTGTGAGTGTTAGTTTCTCTTTCTCTATGAAGATGAAATTCTCTGCGTGTTGCCATGTCTGACAGCAAGACTCCTCATGGTCCCTGTTATTATTAGGGCGGTGGTGGTGTGGGGGTTGAAACTTCAACGTGGCTAGAAGGGGTAGTTTAACTGGAACGTCAGTGTGGGTCACTGCGTCAGAGCAGGGTGTTGGTGTGGTGGATCATACTTTTAAGGTGGGGCTGAACCTGTTACGCAGGCCGGGGTGCTATGCAGGCGTCAGTTGATGGCTCCACAGATCAGTCATATCCGATTCAAACCGCAGAGCAGAGAAGAGAAGAGAGAACACAACTGTTCTTTGTTTCCTATCTGACTTGTTTCTGTGGTAGTGATATGGCGACGTGGTTATAAAGGTAGTGCTTATTCTCTGCTACTTTAGGGGTTTTTCTGTATTTAGCCATGATTTTGCAATTGGGTGTAGTAGAGTCATAGAAATAAAAATGAATAGAACGGACGTCCCCATTGGAGTCAATGATGGCATAATGGGTGGACTGGCAGTCATTGCGAGTGTACCCATTGGAGCAAAGCAGGAAGTAAAATTAGGAAGAAAAAGCAGGACGTGTACCCATCAATCTGTGCTGTGATTTGTTGAATCAACTCAAATGACGTTACAAAAAATATATTCCATTGCATGAGCCACATCAGTTGGCATCATTTGAATGAACATTTTACATTCCCATGGAAATTATTACATCACAATACCAGGCAGACATTGAGAGTTTCCCCTTGAGTTTACTAGTCAAATTCCGAGGGTTAGAGGTTCCAAGCCCGTTCTATTTAAGTGATAATGCCTGAGAAGCCGGTGTTAATAGGATATTTTGGCACGGGTGTTGTCGGCTTCGAGGGCATTATCACTTTTATACAACGGGTTACCAACATATTCAAATAATGATTGACATATTTAATTATACATGTTATTTTGATGAATTTATTCATACTATTTCATCCTTCCACAAGATATAGTGCCGACATAAATCTATGGTTGCTACCCAAGCTGGCTGGTCGTTCGTTCTATCGGTTCGGTTGCCAAAGACGCAACCCAGTTGTTCAGTCTTTTTGTTCTGTAACTATGGACCCGACGCAGTCGTTCGTTCTAAATGTTCCATTGCCTTACTTGCTGGCAAAGTTCTTATCCCTTGGTTGCTAGCTAGCCAACTACGGTTAACTTACAGTCATGTCAAAAAGTGCAGCCGGAATACTGGACAAGAGGAACACCTACATGAGAATGCTATTCATTGACTACAGCTCAGCATTCAACACCATAGTGCCCTCTAAGCTCATCACTAAGCTAAGGATCCTGGGACTAAACACCTCCCTCTGCAACTGGATCCTGGACTTCCTGACGGGCCGCCCCCAGGTGGTAAGGGTAGGTAACAACACATCTGCCACACTGATCCTCAACACGGGGGGCCCCTCAGGGGTGCGTGCTCAGTCCCCTCCTGTACTCTCTGTTCACCCATGACTGCATGGCCAGGCACGACTCCAACACCATCATTAAGTTTGCCGACGACACAACAGTGGTAGGCCTGATCACCGACAACGATGAGACAGCCTATAGGGAGGAGGTCAGAGACCTGGCCGTGTGGTGCCAGGACAACAACCTCTCCCTCAACGTGACCAAGACAAAGGAGATGATTGTGGACTACAGGAAAAAAAAGAGGACTGAGCACGCCCCCATTCTCATCGACGGGGCTGTAGTGGAACAGGTTGAGAGCTTCAAGTTCCTTGGTGTCCACATCACCAACGAACTATCATGGTCCAAACACACCAAGACAGTCGTGAAGAGGGCACGACAAAGCCTATTCCCCCTCAGGAGACTGAAAAGATTTGGCATGGGGTCCTCAGATCCTCAAAAAATTATACAGCTGCACCATCGAGAGCATCCTGACTGGTTGTATCACCGCCTGGTATGGCAACTGCTTGGCCTCCGACCGCAAGGCACTACAGAGGGTAGTGCGTACGGCCCAGTACATCACTGGGGCCAAGCTTCCTGCCATCCAGGACCTCTATACCAGGCGGTGTCAGAGGAAGGCCCTCAAAATTGTCAAAGACTCCAGCCACCCTACCACGGTACCGGAGTGCCAAGTCTAGGTCCAAAATACTTCTCAACAGCTTCTACCCCCAAGCCATAAGACTCCTGAACAGCTAATCATGGCTACCCGGACTATTTGCACTGCCCCCCCACCCCATCCTTTTTACGCTGCTGCCACTCTGTTAATTATTTATGCATAGTCACTTTAACTCTACCCACATGTACATATTACTTCAACTATCTCAACTAGCCGGTGCCCCCGCACATTGACTCTGCACCGGTACCCCCCTGTATATATAGCCTCCCTACTGTTATTTTATTTTACTTCTGCTCTTTTTTTCTCAACACTTTTTTTGTTGTTGTTTTATTTTTACTTTTTTTGTTAAAAATAAATGCACTGTTGGTTAAGGGCTGTAAGTAAGCATTTCACTGTAATGTCTGCACCTGTTGTATTCGGCGCATGTGACCAATACTATTTTATTTTATTTTATTTTATTTTATTTGAATATCAGCAAAGTAGCTGTATTTGCATTTGTTTAAGCTGTTTTCTAGTGACATTTATTTGGAGTCATCCATAACAATGAGCTAATGAGGCGCGATTTCACCTGGCATAGAAAATATGCTCACTCGTCAGGACACTGTTGTTCAGAGGAGCTAGCCAACAACACAGCTAACACAATCACGTCAAACTGAAGCTGGAAAGACTGCATGTGTATTCACCCCCTTTGCTATGAAGCCCCTAAATAAGATCTGGTGCAACCAATTACCTTCAGAAGTCACATAATTAGTTAAATAAAGTCCAGCTGTGTGCAATCTAAGTGTCACATGATCTCAGTATATATACACCTGTTCTGAAAGGCCCCAGAGTCTGCAACACCATGAAGACCAAGGAGCTCTCCAAACAGGTCAGGGACAAAGCTGTTGTCACGAATACAGCCGAGGCTGCCCCTCCTCCTTGCTCGGGCAGGCTTCGGCATTCGTCGTCACCGGAGTACTAGCTGCCACCGATCGATGTTTCTGTGTTACACTAGTCTTGTCTTTATTAATCACACCTGTTACCCATTATGCTTATTTGTGTCCCTTTAATTACCTCTGTTTTCCCTCCTGAGTTTGTGCGTGATTGTCCGTTGTTTTACGTCAGTTGGTGAGCTGTTGTTCTGCTCTTCCCTGCGTGGAGGGTTTGTTATGGTTTACATTTTTTACATTTTAGTCAATGCTCTTATCCAAAGCGACTTACAGTTAGTGAGTGCATACATTATTTTTTATACTATTTTTGATACCCCCGTGGGAATCGAACCCACAACCCTGGCATTGCAAACGCCATGCTCTACATCCCTGCCGGCCATTCCCTCCCCTAGACGACGCTGGGCCAATTGTGCGCCGCCCCATGGGTCTCCCGGTCACGACAGAGCCTGGATTCGAACCAGGATCTCTAGTGGCACAGCTAGCACTGCGATGCAGTGCCTTAGACCACTGCGCCACTCGGGAGTTTACTTTTGTTTAGTAAATCCATTCATTTTCTCAGTTCTGTGTCCTGCGCCTGATTCCGTTTCACCACTTCACCCAGACGTTGACAGCTGTGGAGAAGTACAGATCAGGGTTGGGTTATAAAAAAATATCAGAAACTTTGAACATCCCATGGAGCACAATTAAATCCATTATTAAAAATGGAAAGAATATGGCACCACAACAAACCTGCTAAGAGAGGGCCGCCCACCAAAACTCACGGACAAGGCAAGGAGGGCATTAATCAGAGAGGCAAGAAAGAGACAAAAGATAACCCTGAAGGAGCTGCAAAGCTCCACAGCGGAGATTGGAGTATCCGTCCTTAGGACCACTTTAAGCCGTACACTCCACAGAGCGGGGCTTTACTGAAGAGTGACTAGAAAAAAGCCATTGCTTAAAGAAAAAAATAAACAAACACGTTTGGTGTTCGCCAAAGGCCATGTGGGAGACTCCCCAAACATATGGAAGAAGGTACTCTGGTCGGATGAGAATAAAATTGAGCTTTCTGGCCATCAAGGAAAATGTCTGGCGCAAACCCAACATCTCTCATCACCCAGAGAACACCATCCCATGTTTTTCAATGGCAGGGACTGGGAAACTGGTCAGAATTGAATTAATGATGGATGGCGCTAAATACAGGGAAATTCTTGAGGGAAACCTGTTTCAGTCTTCCAGAGATTTGAGACTGGGATGGAGGTTCACCTTCCAGCAGGACAATGACCCTAAGCATACTGCTAAAGCAACACTTGAGTGGTTTAAGGGGAAATATTTCAATGTCTTGGAATGACCTAGTCAAAGCCCAGACCTCAATCCAATTGAGAATATGTGGTATGACTTAAAGATTGCTGTACACCAGCGGAACCCATCCAACTTGAAGGAGCTGGAGCAATACAAAAATTATATGGTAATACAAATGGTAAGTTTACACACTCCCATGAATGTCATGAATGATGGATCATTGGCTTATACACTAACTTTCACACATCTAGATGGCTGGGCGGGGTGGGTGTGGAGCCAGAGACAGCAGGGGTTCAAACTGTTTAACCCAGTTCCTACATTTGAATATAAAAATTGATTTTATCAAACAAAACTATGTTACATTTGATCTCTGGGACCCTTAGGATGACAAATCAGAGCAAGATTACTGAATATAAGTACATTATTTACCTTCAGAGGTGAATGTATCAAACCAGTTGCCATGATATGTTTTCTGTTGTTGTGCACTCTTCTCAAACAATAGCATGGTATGTTATTGTACATTTACATTTTAGTCATTTATCAGACGCTCTTATCCAGAGCGACTTACAGTTAAGTGAGTGCATACATTTTTCATACTGCCCCCCCGTGGGAAACAGGGGACTGCTATCACTGTAATAGCTACTGTAAATTGGAGAGTGCAAGAATTTAAGCTTTCTGCCCATATAAAACATGTCTATGTCCTGGAAAGTTTGCTGTTACTTACAACACTCGTGCTAATCACATTAGCGCACATTAGCTCAACCGTCCCGTATACGGGACACCGATCCCGTAGAGTTTAATTGGACTACAACGGTGACAAACGGTGCCCACAAACTGTTAGGGCCTACATAAAGCTGTCCCAACAGCAGAGTCCCAACAGCAGTCCCAACACCGTACCACTGTTACACCTGGCTATCAGTGGAGCCTTGTCTGGCAGCGAAACAGTTCATTCAGCCTAATTTACTGCCTTTAAAAAAAACTTTGCTGATATGGCTGACTTGCTTAAACAAATGTGGTTTCTACTGACAATTGAGATGTACAAACGATGGCAGAAGGGGACGACGAGTGGATAAGAGGCAATCCGTCATTTCGATTAAGACATTAATGAGCGAGCTAGGACGGATGTAGTCAATATAACTATTTGTTCAGCAATTTTGAAATGTACAGCGACAGAACTCAGAAAATGGCTGTTCTTACAGTATTCTCACAGTACACAAAGTCAGAACCATAGGATAATTAAAGGAGGCATATAAGCAGACAATGAAACAATATTTGATGATGACATTTCTCTAAAACAGGCTATAGGCTACATGTGCACCACCAAGTCAGAACAATAGGTTAAATTATTAGCGGAAAAGGGACCAAATTATTAGGGTGAGGCACATGGGATATAACACTGTAGATATAACGTGATTTGACATCATTTTATCTGAGCACAATGACCTTAAGCCTTCTTGGAAGGGCACTTCTAATGTAACTCTATGGCAGCACCCAAGGGGCTTGAATTTTTCGAGCTCTCCCCGTAGATTTTGCTGTTACGTAGTGTCCTCATGATTGACTGAACACTGAGCCAATCACGGCGCAACTAGAGAACATTACCAACCCCTAAGCTCCGTATTTTCCGCTGTCTGCCCGCCACCACAGAAAGCACTGAGCTAGGCTGAAACACCTGCATTTTTACTCAAGAAAGCAAAAAATAGACCACGTTTGTATGCCGCTTTATTAACTCAATTATTATTTTATTTTTTACATTGTTTCAGTGAGAGGACTAACTGGTGTCTCCAAGTGGCCACACACCTCTCCAAAGTGTGCACAGTTCTTAAGTAATTTCAATGCACTTTTATGACTTAATAAAATACGAGTAGGGTGCTTTTGAGCTCTCCAAGCTATGCCGTTGCGGAAATAGAGCAAGCAATCTTGTAGTTGTTTTGTTTGGAACACAGCCCTGCATCCCCGCCATCACACAATTACTGTTGTTGTTTACTCAATCCAAAAACGGTCCATTATAAATCGCATTCTGGGTCAGGTGGGCATCATTGAAATCTTGTTCTATTGCCAACATGACTAGCTAAATTATAAAATAAAATCTTACAGTGTTAGACTTTCCCAAAGCAACTCAGAGAAAGATCATAGGTTTGGTGCGCATAGAAAGGAGTCATGAGTGCATTTAGGTGCGTGTTCTATGGCAAATGTTCTTCACAATACACATACAGTGGGGAGAACAAGTATTTGATACACTGCCGATTTTGCAGGTTTTCCTACTTACAAAGCATGTAGAGGTCTGTACTTTTTATCATAGGTACACTTCAACTGTGAGAGATAGAATCTAAAACAAAAATCCAGAAAATCACATTGTATGATTTTTAAGTAATTAATTTGCATTTTATGGCATGACATAGGTATTTGATCACCTACCAACCAGTAAGAATTCCGGCTCTCACAGACCTGTTAGTTTTTCTTTAAGAAGCCCTCCTGTTCTCCACTCATTACCTGGATTAACTGCACCTGTTTGAACTCGTTACCTGTATAAAAGACACCTGTCCACAGACTCCAACCGTTCCACAATGGCCAAGACCAGAAAGCTGTGTAAGGACATCAGGGATAAAATGGTAGACCTGCACAAGGCTGGGATGGGCTACAGGACAATAGGCAAGCAGCTTGGTGAGAAGGCAACAACTGTTGGCGCAATTATTAGAAAATGGAAGAAGTTCAAGATGACGGTCAATCACCCTTGGTCTGGGGCTCCATGCAAGATCTCACCTCATTGGGCATCAATGATCATGAGGAAGGTGAGGGATCAGCCCAGAACTACACGGCAGGACCTGGTCAATGACCTGAAGAGAGCTGGGACCACAGTCTCAAAGAAAACCATTAGTAACTCACTACGCTGTCATGGATTAAAATCCTGCAGCGCACGCAAGGTCCCCCTGCTCAAGCCAGCGCATGTCCAGGCCCGTCTGAAGTTTGCCAATGACCATCTGGATGATCCAGAGGAGGAATGGGAGAAGGTCATGTGGTATGATGAGACAAAGATATAGCTTTTTGGTCTAAACTCCACTCGCCGTGTTTGGAGGAAGAAGAAGGATGAGTACAACCTCAAGAACACCATCCCAACCGTGAAGCATGGAGGTGGAAACATGATTCTTTGGGGATGCTTTTCTGCAAAGGGGACAGGACGAGTGCACCGTATTGAGGGGAGGATGGATGGGGCCATGTATCGCGAGATCTTGGCCAACAACCTCCTTCCCTCAGTAAGAGCATTGAAGATGGGTCGTGGCTGGGTCTTCCAGCATGACAACGACCCGAAACACACAGCCAGGGCAACTAAGGAGTGGCTCCATAAGAAGCATCTCAAGGTCCTGGAGTGGCCTAGCCAGTCTCCAGACCTGAACCCAAAAGAAAATCTTTGGAGGGAGCTGAAAGTCCGTATTGCCCAGCGACAGCCCCGAAACCTGAAGGATCTGGAGAAAATCTGTATGGAGGAGTGGGCCAAAATCCCTGCTGAAGTGTGTGCAAACCTGGTCAAGACCTACAGGAAACGTATGATCTCTGAAATTGCAAACAAATGCTTCTGTACCAAATATTAAGTTCTGCTTTTCTGATGTATCAAATACTTACAGTGGGGGAAAAAAGTATTTAGTTAGCCACCAATTGTGCAAGTTCTCCCACTTAAAAAGATGAGAGAGGCCTGTAATTTTCATCATAGGTACACGTCAACTATGACAGACAAATTGAGAATATTTTTTCCAGAAAATCACATTGTAGGATTTTTAATAAATTTATTTGCAAATTATGGTGGAAAATAAGTATTTGGTCACCTACAAACAAGCAAGATTTCTGGCTTTCACAGACCTGTAACTTCTTCTTTAAGAGGCTCCTCTGTCCTCCACTCGTTACCTGTATTAATGGCACCTGTTTGAACTTGTTATCAGTATAAAAGACACCTGTCCACAACCTCAAACAGTCACACTCCAAACTCCACTATGACCAAGACCAAAGAGCTGTCAAAGGACACCAGAAACAAAATTGTAGACCTGCACCAGGCTGGGAAGACTGAATCTGCAATAGGTAAGCAGCTTGGTTTTAAGAAATCAACTGTGGGAGCAATTATTAGGAAATGGAAGACATACAAGACCACTGATAATCTCATTCGATCTGGGGCTCCACGCAAGATCTCACCCTGTGGGGTCAAAAATCATCACAAGAACGGTGAGCAAAAATCCCAGAACCACACGGGGGGACCTAGTGAATGACCTGCAGAGAGCTGGGACCAAAGTAACAAAGCCTACCATCAGTAACACACTACGCCGCCAGGGACTCAAATCCTGCAGTGCCAGACGTGTCCCCCTGCTTAAGCCAGTACATGTCCAGGCCCGTCTGAAGTTTGCTAGAGAGCATTTGGATGATCCAGAAGAGGATTGGTAGAACGTCATATGGTCAGATGAAACCAAAATAGAACTTTTGGGTAAAAACTCAACTCGTCGTGTTTGGAGGACAAAGAATGCTGAGTTGCATCCAAAGAACACCATACCTACTGTGAAGCATGGGGGTGGAAACATCATGCTTTGGGGCTGTTTTTCTGCAAAGGGACAAGGACGACTGATCCGTGTAAAGGAAGGAATGAATGGGGCCATGTATCGTGAGATTTTGAGTGAAAACCTCCTTCCATCAGCAAGGGCATTGAAGATGAAACGTGGCTGGGTCTTTCAGCATGACAATGATCCCAAACACACTGCCCGGGCAACAAAGGAGTGGCTTCGTAAGAAGCATTTCAAGGTCCTGGAGTGGTCTAGCCAGTCTCCAGATCTCCACCCCATAGCAAGTCTTTGGAGGGAGTTGAAAGTCTGTGTTGCCCAGCGACAGCCTCAAAACATCATTGCTCTAGAGGAGATCTGCATGGAGGAATGGGCCAAAATACCAGCAACAGTGTGTGAAAACCTTGTGAAGACTTACAGAAAACGTTTGACCTGTGTCATTGCCAACAAAGGGTATATAACAAAGTATTGAGAAACTTTTGTTATTGACCAAATACATATTTTCCACCATAATTTGCAAATAAATTCATAAAAAATCCTACAATGTGATTTTCTGGAATTTTTTTTCTCATTTTGTCTGTCATAGTTGACGTGTACCTATGATGAAAATTACAGGCCTCTCTCATCTTTTTAAGTGGGAGAACTTGCACAATTGGTGGCTGACTAAATACTTTTTCCCCCCACTGTATGTCATGCAATAAAATGCAAATTAATTACTTAAAAATCATACAATGTGATTTTCTGGATTATTTATTTTTATTCCGTCTCTCACAGTTGAAGTGTACCTATGATAAAAATTACAGACCTCTACATGCTTTGTAAGTAGGAAAACCTGCAAAATCGGCAGTGTATCATATACTTGTTCTCCCCACTGTACATAGGCTCATTCTGTTTAGAAGAACCCAGGGTATGACACCATGTCATCTTGTAACTGTAATTCAAACATACTGATCATAAATGTTGAGACTGTATATGACATGAGTTTTATGATATAGAAATGTGAAGTGTACATTTTGTCTCACGGGTGTTTGGCTTGCTTGTAAGACATCAAATCTGTATTTTTCATCATCCTAAACTTCTCATCTTTCAGAATACATCGATGTCATCTTAATTTCCAGCATTTCCCTCACTCATACAACAAAACATTTGCAAAAGTTGCCCGATTACAGGGAGGGATGGGGGCAACTTCTTGTTGTGCGCGGTGCTCAAGTTCAGAATGGCTGTCAGTCAAAACCCATACAGAGCAGTGAAGCGCATAGCCAGAGCTCTGACGTCATTTATAGCATGTTACTGTACAGCCACTGCGTTCCAATTTAGGCGCTTATCAGTGCCCAAAGCTGCCATTTTCAACCCACATATGGGTATGAGTGTAAAGGGTTAATTGAACAGTATAACACAATCAGAATGGAGAAAGCCCCATTAAAATCACTTAGAATTGATGTGTTGCCACCCATGCAGTCCTCATAAAGTATATTTAGAACTTGTATTATTCAAAAACATAAAATACCGTCAAATATGAGCTATCCTGGAAACCCATTGACTGGTTCTGATTGAATTGATGTAATCAGTCTAGCATGTCTAGGGTGAAACTACTCATTGTATGTCTGTGTGTGCACGTGTTTGTGAGTGTGTGTGTGTATACACCCTCCCGCCTGTCCGGGACACCCTGGGTTGAGACACTCCAGGTTTCCTGTGGGAACGACGGCATTCCGGGTCTGGTGAATCATGCACCTCCACACTATGCAGCTCCGGTTTCGGCAAGTCAGATTTCGGGAAGTCAAGCAGAACCGAAGCTCCTTTTTTCCTCTCTCTCTCACCGTTTCTCAGAGTCACTAAGAAGACACATAAAAATGACATAGTAATGCCATATGTCCCTTTTTAGTAATTTTTCATTCAGCTGGCGTCAGCAGTGCGTTACCATGGCAAAGTCCAACAACAGGCAATGTGTAAACATAACCATGTGTTTCCACTGTGGGAAACTCTCTCTCTTTCTCTATCTCTTTTGCTCTCGCTCTTTGTCTCTCCCTCTCTCTCTCTATTTTCTCTCATCTCTCTCTCTTGTCTTTCTCTTTCTCTCCCCCTCCCTCTCCCATCTCTCTCCATCCAGGAGAGGGGAATTGCCTCTAATAGTGTGTGGATGTATTTGGGGTGGCATAAGGGACGTGCAGTGTGTCTGCACTAACAACGTCTGAAGCCCTGTGGTCGAGCGTCGGCTCACCAGCCGTATCCAGTGTCTTACACACACAGAGACACACACAGCCCTGAATGGAGCGTTTATGTGATTATGGGATGGATCTATGACTGGCCTCTTTTGTGTGGCCGGCTTTTTTTCTAAAACTGTGAATAAAATCATTCAGAGCCTATCAAACCTAATCTGCCTTCAGTTTTAATCTGATTTAGAATAAAAATACAGAGAACAGGTCTAAGAAATGAAACATACAGTAAGTAAGTTTGAAGACTTATTTATATTGGTTCTTGTAAATGTACAGGAACACACAAAGGGGTCACAGGAAACGAAAACGCACGCTAGCATGGAAACACACACACACACAGACATACACACACACACACACACACACAGACATACACACACACACACACACAGACAGACATACACACACACACCAAATCACATCCCCACACACAGGAACACACATATTGATCTGATCTGAGAGCAGGAGAGGAGGATGTTGGTGTCCGCTATCTTTACCCTGCCCTGGCCTATATATTTACCCATCACTCCGGTACGGGCAGTGTCTCTCTCTCTGAGTTGGCCTGGGGGTTGTAGGCTTTACAGGGTACAGCACACATTATCCTCCAGCTGTTTGGATGTCTATGCCCCTTTCCCCTCTCTGCCCCTCCCCTTCCCACCACCCCCCATTCTCTGGCTGTAGGGAGAGCCACATCCTGTGCGTAGAACATTCTGGCCCGTCCAGAGTGATTTGGCCCTCTCTCTACCATGGGCTTCAGGCTCGGCCCCGCTTCGCTGCCTCCACAGAATGTCTCTCTCTACTGGATCTGTCTCTCTGCATCTGCTTCACTTAATGTATCACTCGCCTGTCTCTGTCTCCTGTCTGACTCACTCTGTTTATATGTGTGTCTCTCTGCGTCTCTCCTCCTGTCTCACTCTCCTGTCTCATTCTGTTTCTTTGTGTGTCTCTATAATGCTCACTCTGTTTCTCGCCTTGTCTCACTACATCTCTGTCAGACTGTGACAAGCTCCAGGACTACAGTACCATTTGCAATGTGTTGTCCTGGCTCACACTCACTTCCCTATCATAGTGCCCTTATTTGGGGCGGCAGGTAGCTTAGTGGTGCAAGTAACCAAAAGGTCGCTGGTTCTAATCCCCGAGCCGACTAGGTGAAAAATCTGTCGATGTGCCCTTGAGCAAGGCACTGAACCCTAATTGCTGATGTAAGTCGCTCTGGATAAGAGCGTCTGCTAAATGACTAAAATGTAAATGTGAATTTGGCTAGCACCCAGTCACCCATGGGTTCCCTCTATGATCTGCTAGCTGGTGCACTCTTCTCACTGACTCTAGCAGGCGAAACTGCTGCTAATGCTGCTGCTGCTGTTGTGGGCTAGATGGGTGAAACTAGCCTGGTCCCAGATCTGTTTGTGCTGTCTTACCAACTCATATGTTCACTGTAATGCCAAACGATCATAGAAGTTGGCTACACAGCACAAACAGATCTGGGACCAGGCTAGTATGGAACTGTAGCTAGTTGAGTGTATCCTAGCCTCCCTCTTGCCCCCACCCTTCCCCCAAACTCCCTCCCACCACCAGTAAGGAGAAAAAAAAGTGTTGTTTAAAGAATAGTTACAACACCTCACTCTTTTTTTCTAATTTTCTAATATTTGTTTTCAACACATAACGGCCTGTTAAATTGGGCCTTTTGATGTTTACTCACGTGTTGGAGTGGGTCTGGCAGCACCCGGCTGTGTGTGTGTGTGTGTGTGTGTAGCGTTGCGTTCAGGCGTCGTGGAGGTGACAACCCGGCCCTCTCTGTCTGTGTCATTTTTCACATTTATTTTTCTTGTCTTTTTTTTCCTGAGCAGCTGCATCTCTGTGCAGTAATGGTTACAGATGAGGCTAATTAGCCAATCACAGCGCAGATCAGGCACAATCACAAATGATTGATGAGGGCAGCTGGCCATTCATCACATGTTTTTGGCTGGTAGGGTGACAGTGGGGGCGGGGCCAGCAGAGTAGACAGGGTAAGGTACAGTAACCCCTGTTCCATTCAAGCGGGCGTCATGCCAACCCCAGACCCCACTAGACCCTCAGTGGAGACCCACGGTGGGGGAGAGGAGAACTGCAGCTCATTGTTATTAACCCCCACCATCTACAGGGTAGGGACAATATTCTAGACAGTGTGTATGTGTGTGTGCGTACATGTACACTACATGACCAAAAGTATGTGGACACCTGCTGGTCTTATTCCAAAAACATGGGCATTAATATGGAGTTGGTCGCCCCTTTGCTGCTATAACAGCCTCCATTCTTCTGGGAAGGCTTTCCACTAGATGTTGGAACATTGCTGTGTGGACTTGCTTCCATTCAGCCACAAGAGCATTAGTGAGGTCGGGCACTGATGTTGGGCGATTAGGCCTGGCTCGGAGTCGGCGTTCCAATTAATCCCAAAGTTGTTCGATGAGGTTGAGGTCAGGGCTCTGTGCAGGCCAGTCAAGTTCTTCCACACCAATCTCGACAAACCATTTCTGTATGCACCTCGCTTTGTACACGGGGCCATTGTCATGCTGAAAGAGGAAAGGGCCTTCCCCAAACTGTTGTCACAAAGTTGGAAGCACAGAATCGTCTAGAGTGTCGTTGTGTGCTGTAGCGTTAACATTTCCCTTCACTGGAACTAAGGGGCCTATCCCAAACCATGGAAAACAGCCCCAGACCATTATTCCTCCTCCACCAAACTTTACAGATTCGTCCGTCGGACTGCCAGATGGTGAAGCGTGATTCATCACTCCATAGAACGCATTTCCACTGCTCCAGAGTCCAATGGCGGCGAGCTTTACACCACTCCAGCCGACGCTTGGCATTGCGCATGGTGATCTTAGGCTTGTGTGCTGCTGCTCGGCCATGGAAACCCATTTCATGAAGCTGCCGACGAACAGTTCTTGTGCTGACATTGCTTCCAGAGGCAGTTTGGAACTCGGTAGTGAGTGTTGCAACAAAGGACAGCTGTTGTTGCTCCTAGACATTTCCACTTCACAATAACGGCACTTACAGTTGACCGGGGCAGCTCGAGCAGGGCAGAAATTTGACGAACTGACTTGTTGGAAAGGTGGCATCCTATGACGGTGCCACGTTGAAAGTCACTGAGCTATTCAGTCAGGCCATTTTACTGCCAATGTTTGTCTATGGAGATTGCATGGTGGTGTGCTCGATTTTATATATGTGTTAGCAACAGGTGTGGCTGAAATAGCCAAATCCACTAATTTGAAGGGGTGTCCACATACTTTTGTATATATAGTGTAGCATATGTTTAGTCAGGGGGTACATGCGTGCCTGTGTTTAAAGCAGTCATTGACTTTACTGTAGTGATTCGGGGTGCTCAATAAATACCTTCACTTTGACTGTATCACTTTTATAAACACAGCTGGACTGATAAAGAGGGGTGTGGACATATAGGGCAAAGGCTAATCATGCCAGCGTTCATGACATCATTCCATCTCTAAGGAGAGTTTGTGCGTGCGTGCGTGTGTGTGATTACCTAAGATTACCTAAAGATGGGGTCAGTTTGAGGAGGAGCGTGTTTCAGGAGCTTCGCTTACTGCTCATGCTCTCTTGACATCCCACACAAGCTGGGTAAATAAATGCTAGCAGCTGTGTGTTAGCATGTGTCTGTGCGTATGTGCGTGAGGTGTGTGTGTGTGTGTGTCAGGAGTGTTAATTGCAGGTGAAACTTAACCCGTGCCCTGAGCAGCAGCTTATTGAAGCAGGGTCTGCCCCCTGAGGGTAATAAAAGCACACACTGAACCCTCCCAACGCCCTACCCTCAACCAGCCCCTAACTGACCAGAGGCAGGAGGTACTATGGGCTTACCCACAGAGCCAACCAATACCAATCATCCATCCATCCATCACACACACACACACACACACACACACACACACACACACACACACACACACACACACACACACACACACACACACACACACACACACACACACACACACACACACACACACACACACACACCACCTCCTTATGTAAAAGTTAGAAACAATGCATCACAATACATGTTTTAGCAGCTTGGTCGTTACATTTCTAACAAATGAGTTAAAACAATAAAGCTCCTTGGTTTTGTTCTTTGATTTATCTGTTATTTATCTGTCAGAATTTGATTCGTTTGGAGAAGTTTACTTATGCTACTGCAGTTCCAGAGCCAAGAGCTGCTGTTCTATATTTCAGATCCTGAGGTGGCACAGTGCTGGAGGGATAGAGACATCAAGGTAAAGAAAGAATGTGTTTGTCAGTATTGTTCTGGTTTTTCTGAACTTTATCATGTATATATGGGTTTGTGTTTCAGGAATTATATTTACATCAAATCATATCAGAGGGAAGAGGCATTGTTGTGTCCTCTTTGGTGTGTTTGGTGTGTTTGGACCATGATAGGTCCTTAGTGATGTGGACACCGAGGAAGCTCTCGACGCACTCTACTACATCCCCGTTGATGTGAATGGGGACGTGATCGGCCCTCCGCTTCCTGTAGTCCACAATCAGCTCCTTTGTCTTGCTGACATTGAGGAAGAGGTTGTTGTCCTGGCACCACAATGTCAGGTCTCTGACCTCCTCCCTAGAGGCTGTCTCATCATCGTTTGTGATCAGGCCTACCACTGTCGTGTTGTCGGCAAACTTAATGATGGTGTTGGAGTTATGCGTAGCCACGCAGTCGTGAGTGAACAGGGAGTACAGGAGGGGACTAAGCATGCACCCCTGTGGAGTCCCCCATGTTGAGGGTCAGTGGGGCAGATGTGTTGTTGCATACCCTCACCTCCTGGGGGCGGCCCGTCAGGAAGTCCAGGATCCAGTTGCAGAGGGAGGTGTTCAGTCCCAGGGTCCTTAGCTTAGTGATGAGCTTAGAGGGCACTATGGTGTTGAATGCTGAGCTGTAGTCAATGAACAGCATTCTCACTTACTGTAGTTGTTCCTTTTGTGCAGGTGGGAAAGGGCAGTGTGGAGATTGCATCATCTGTGGATTTGTTGGGGCATTATGCAAATTAGAGTGGGTCTGGGATGATGGTGTTGATGTGAGCCATGACCAGCCTTTCAAAGCATTGCATGGCTACAGATGTGAGTGCTACGGGGCGATTGTCATTTAGAGAGGTTACCTTGGCGTTCTTGGGCACAGGGACTCTGGTGGTCTGCTTGAAACATGTTGGAATTACAGACTGGTTCAGGGAGAGGTTGAAAATATCAGTGAAGACACTTGCCAGCTGGTCGGCGCATGCTCCTGGTAATCCATCTGACACTGCGGCCTTGTGAATGTTAACCTGTTTAAAGGTCTTACATCGGCTACGGAGAGCGTGATCACACAGTCGTCTGGAACAGCTGGTGCTCTCATGCATGGTTCAGTGTTGCTTGCCTCGAAGCGAGCATAGAAGGCATTTAGCGTATCTGGTAGGTTTGTGTCACTGAGCAGCTCGTGGCTGGGTTTCCCTTTGCAATCCTGGATAGTTTGCAAGCCCTGTCACATCCGACGAGTGTCAGAGCCAATGTAGAGGGATTTGATGTTAGTCCTGTATTGACCCTTTGCCTGTTTGATGGTTTGCCGGGAGGCGTTGCGGGATTTCTTATAAGCGTCCGGATTAGTGTTCCACTCCTTGAAAGTGGCAGCTCTTTAGCTCAGTGCAGATGCTGCCTGTAATCCATGGCTTCTGTTTGGGATATGTACGTACGGTCACTGTGGGGATGACGTAGTCGATGCACTTATTAATGAAGCTGGTGACTGATGTGGTAAATCCCACAACCAATTCCAGTCCGTAGCTTAGCATCCGCTTCATCGGACCACTTCCATATTGAGCGTGTCACTGGTACTTCCTGTTTGAGTTTTTGTTTGTAAGCAGGAATCAGGAGGATAGAGTTATGGTCAGATTTGCCAAATGGAGGGCGAGGGAGAGTTTTGTATGCATCTCTGTGTGTGGAGTAAAGGTGATCTAGAGTTTTTTCATCTCTGTTGCACAGGTGACATGCTGGTAACTAATTGAAGCTGTTCTGAGGTCCAGAAGTTGTTTTCAGTCATAGAAAACGATGGAAAAACATGTACATGTACAAAAAAAGTTAAGATCAATGCAAAAAAACACTCAAAATAGCACAATTGGTCAGGAGTCCGTAAAAGGGCTGCCATTCCATCCAGCGCCATTCTGTAAAGATTACGTACGTACGTGCATGACTTTGTTCGTGCAAGCGTGCATGCATGCATGCTTGTGTGTGTTTTTAGATTAAACCTGAACTGGTCATTGAGTGTATTTGTCTGTGTATTTCATTCCCTGTGTGTATTTTTTAGGTTAGATCTTCTTGGTTGTTTAGTGTATATTATCTGTGTCTGTGGTAGCCCAATGGCCTGTAGATAGTATTTAGTGGTCCATGTATGTCATCTTTGTATGAGCTACTGCCCTGGGGGTGTTGTGTTGGATGGGTGACCAGTCACAGGACCACACATGTGGGACAAGTGAACTTCACATCCAGACTAGAACCCCCAGCTTCCACTCTCTAACCCCATACCCTTACCACAACACAATCAGCATACTACAGTGGGAGAGTTAGGTCTGTACGCATTATATTATTCAATAGTATTACATGTTTATTACATATTACTACACATAATACATATACATTGTTTATTGGGAGTCAATTAAACCTAGTTTACCATTTTTACCATTTAGCCACACAAAAATAGATACTTAGCCTGGTGCAGAGAAGCATTATGAAGAGATTTATTGAAGAAACACAGCAAATAAATCTGATAAAGACCTGTCAGAAGAAGAGAGCGGGAGGGAGAGAGTAGGAGGAGAGCAGGACAGGACAGAGAGATGAGTGAGAGGGTTGAGGAAAGGTGAGAGGGAGAGAAAGCAGAGGAGAGCAGGACAGGACAGAGAGATGAGTGAGAGGGTTGAGGAAAGGTGAGAGGGAGAGAAAGCAGAGGAGAGCAGGACAGGACAGAGAGATGAGTGGGAGATGTGATATGTGTGAGTTAGGGGGTGAAGTGGTGTCAGGCGAAATATGATTCTCAGGGAGGATTGCACTCTTGTCCCCCCTCTGGGACTCATTGACTTGGCCCGGCCCAGATTGACTCTCTGATTATAAAAATGTAGTTAAGTGTGGGACTGTACCAACAGTTTAGAATGGGGGGGTCACATGGGATCAGATGAGCAAGCTAGGCAACACAGTGGAGATGACGTGGTGGTTGATGAATGAGGCAGTCTAGTTCGGAACTGTGTGTCTTTTAAGACCGAGAAAGAAAGACAGAAAATATAGAAAAAAAGGAGTGAGAGGATAAAGAGAGTGCAGAGGATACTTTTATCTTTCTCTCTCTGTCTCTTTCTCTCTCTCTCTCTCTCTCTCTCTCTCTCTCTCTCTCTCTCTCTATCTATCTATCTATCTATCTATCTATCTATCTATCTATCTATCTATCTATCTATCTATCTATCTATCTATCTATCTATCTATCTATCTATCTATCTATCTATCTATCTATCTATCTATCTATCTATCTATCTATCTATCTATCTATCTATCTATCTATCTATCTATCTATCTCTCACTCTATCACTTTCTCTCTCTCTCCTCCTCATCTGATTGATTAGTTCCAGTGATGGTGGGATGGACAGACGAGTGTACGGTTTCTCTCCCCATGGTGTATTTCACCCTAGTTATCGTGTCAGTCATTGTGTGTGGTTGGGTTACTGGGCTGTGTGTCTGTCTGTCTCAACAAGATCTCACGGTTTTACGAATTTGACTTCAGATTCTGACGTTTATCCACGTTTATCCAAATATCAAAAGTATCTCTAAATGTCAAATTTCGAAGTGTTTTTGACAACCTGGGTTGTTCCTCCTACTCCGCCTCCTTCAGTTTCTCCAAACGTCAAATTTCGAAGTTGCTCGAAACGTCAAATTTCAAAGTTAAGGTTTTGGATAGGGTTAAAACATTAAGTTTAGGCATTCATTCCGAATGGTTAAGTTAAGGCTTAATGTTTGGGATAGGGTTAAAACAAGAAAATGTAAAACGACTGTCTACCACTGGGATTGAACACGTAACCTTCGTCTGGTCTGTCTGCCAGAGTGGCTGCAGCTTTACAGACAGAAACCTGACTCTTTATGTGTCCTTAGTTCTGGAGGGTTAGACTCTCTCACACACTGACTCTCATTAAATGTACAGTATTACAAACTCCCCCTGAATGAATATATCTCTCTAACTCCCTCCTCTCTCTCTCTCTCTCTCTCTCTCTCGCTCTCTGCATCTCTCTCTCTCTCTCTCTCTCGCTCTCTGCATCTCTCTCTCTCTCTCTCTCTCTCTCGCTCTCTGCATCTCTCTCTCTCTCTCTCTCTCTCTCTCTCTGCATCTCTCTCTCTCTGCATCTCTCTCTCTCTGCATCTCTCTCTCTCTCGCTCTCTGCACTCTCTCTCTCTCTCTCTCTCTCTCTCTCTCTCTCTCTCTCTGCATCTCTCTCTGCTCTCTCTCTCGCTCTCTGCATCTCTCTCTCTCTCTCTCTCTCTCTCTCTCTCTCTCTCTCTCTCTCTCTCTCTCTCTCTCTCTCTCTCTCTCTCTCTCTCTCTCTCTCTCTGCATCTATCTTTCTCTCTGCATCTCTCTGTCTCTCTGTCTGTGTCAGTAGTTTGGCAGTGAAGTGCTGTGTGATTGGCTATGGGACTGGGAGCTCTCGTGTAATTGGCTGGAAATCTGATAACGTCTGATTGGGTGTCAGAGGTTAATGGCTACTGACTGGGGGAGACAGGGGAGTAGCAGGCAGTTTCACTGAAGTATGGCTTGTTGTGGTGTGTGTGTGTGTGTGTGTGTGTGTGCGTATGTACGTACGAACGAGCATGTGCGCGCGTGTGCGTGGGATTGTTGTAGTTTTATGCATATTTTACTGGTATTTTATGGTTTCTCTGTTTCTCTTTCCTCTGGAAAGTATGTGTTTCATCCTCCTCAATGTCAGTTATTGTCCCAGTGGTCAGTCTCTCTATGCGGCAGTGTCTGGCTTGTCATTTTGAATATAATATAATATATAATTCACAATGTCCATGTGAAATGCTGCTGGCCATGTATTTCACCTTCTGCTCTAATGGGAACCAATGGGAATGTGCTGTGAATAGAGGCTCTCTCTCTCTGCTGTCCTGGTGGATATGATATGATATGGAGGGGAATCAGATATGCTAACAAACACACATGACATGCCACTGAACTTTGAACTGGAATTCTAGTACATAGGATGGCTGTGTGTGGTTGAGAGAGTGCGTGTGTGTACACGTTCCTACATGAGTGTGTGTGTGTGTGTTTGTGTGTGTGTGTCCTCACGCTGTCAGCTGGCTGTCTCTCAGACTGACAGGTCTAAGCACTTCCCTGCTGTGTTGAGGATGAAAGCAGATGCTATCATTTTTTCTCCTGTTCTCTCTGTTTTTCTCTCCCTCTTCTCTTCTCTTCTCTTCTCTTTTCTTCTCTTCTCTTCTCTACGCTGTGTAACTTGAATCCTCAGCTTTCAGATTGACCTAGCAGGGAATTCATCCCCCACAGTCACACAGGGAGCACCATTCCCAACAGACAGATAGACATACAGACAGACAGAGACCAGAAACTGCAGTTACCTCTCAGATAGTGAGCTAACTTTTGCTTTGCCTTGTTTACACATTGAGAATATAATATGATTTCTGATTACATTTTTATTAAGCTATGTATTATGATGGGTAAATATTGACACCCTGTTCAGTTTGGGAAGGGCAGGTTTTAGGTCTGTGGGTTGGGGTTGGGAGGAAGGGCATTTTAGTGCAGTTCTCTGTGTCCTGTGGTTCAGCTGATCTCTAAAGTTGTTTTTCTGGGGGGTGGACAGATCCCACACAAAGTGGATCCTAGGGTTACCTCCCACCTGGACAGAGAGGAGTGGGAGATGGGAGTGGGGGAATGGGGGGTGGGGGTGTTTGGAAGGTCTGGAGGTGAGATGATGAGTAGTGGGACGAGGGTGTGGGCAGGGTGTGGGATGTCTTGGATCCAACAGCTGGCCCTGTGAAGCAGAGACACTCCTTGAGTGGGAAGCACAAGTGTGAGAACCACCCTAATGCAATAATCCCCCTTTCTACAGTCTGTGTGTGTGGGTGTGTGTGTGTGTGTGTGTGTGGGGTGTGTGTGTGTGTGTGTGTGTGTGTGTGTGTAGGTGGGTGTGCATTTGTGTGCATGTGTGCGTCCAATTGTTAATGGGGGGGGTTAATTTTTCAGTTGTTCAAGCTAGTGGATTGAGCCATTTGTCAAATCCAGGGCCGGCTCTAGCCTTTTGGGGGCACTTAGCGAGATTTGGTTGAGTGGCCCCCCCAGCAAGCGGGCAATTTATTTTAGTGGCCCCACTTCTTGAGATTTTGCCATTGGGCATGGAGAAAATGTGGCAGTTCTACACATTTTGCCATGCGTCAGAGAGAAAAATTTGCAATTTTATAATACATTTTTAATGCGGTTCTACACATTTTGCCATGGGGCAGACATATTCTTTGCAGTTTTGAAGCTAATTTCCAGCAATTCTACACATTTTGCCATGACTTATGTTGAGACTCCAACTGAGTGAAGGAAAACGAGCCAACAAGTCTTAGCATATGTGGGAACTCCTTCAAGGCTGTTGGAAAAGCATTCCAGGTGAAGCTGGTTGAGAGAATGCCAAGAGAGCGTGCAAAGCTGTCATCAAGGCAAAGGGTGGCTACTTTCAAGAATCTCAAATATAAAATATATTTGAGATTACTACATGATTCCATATGTTTTATTTAATAGTGTTGATGTCTTCACTATTATTCTACAATGTAGAAAATAGTAAAAATAAAGAATAACCCTGGAGTGAGTAGTTGTGTCCAAACTTTGGACTGGTACTGTATATATTTTATGATTTTTTTGGTTGGGGGCCCTAAGCGACCGCTTTTGTTGTTTATGCCTGGAGCCGGCCCTGGTCAAATCCCCCTATAAATATGCAATTTGATGTTTATTGTCATGAATCTTGCCCTGGGGCAGAACTGAGCGATTTACACTAGATGGGCCAGCAGCAAGTCAAACGTAGCTATATCGTAAAAATTCATGAAAACAACAAGTTGCTTTTTTTCTTAATTTAAAGTTAGGATTAGGCATTAGGGTTAGCAGTGTAGTTAGGGTTAGGTTTAAAATCAGTGACTTTTTGGCTGTGCCAGCTAGTGACCAGTCTGCTAAGCTGCCTCCAGGGCAATATACATGACAATAAATACCAACCTGCCATGAATATCAGAATGGTCAAGCTCACTCTCTGTGGGGCCTAGGGTAGATGGAGATTGGGATAGGTCATTTTGGTTCTGTGGGGGACATGGCCAATGAGGGCTCCTGTCACTGCTGTTCATGTCCATGCATCCTGTTTCTTTGATTACAGTTGTTATTGTGAAGAAGAGTGTGATGGTCTGGTGATAGTGAGGTTGGTGTTGAGTGTGTGTTCTGGTTCTAGTGGGTGGGAGAGTAAGATTGTGTCCCAAATAGCAACCTATATCCTATATAATGCACTACATAGGGAATAGGTTGCCATTTGGGAAAGCCTAGGTCTTCTCCCTTTTCACTGGTCGATTAGCAGAGGAGTCAGTCAGACTGACTGTTTTGGACTGGAATTGTGTGACCTCGCTCTCCCTTGTTTTTTCTCACTCTCCGTAACCCTCGCCCTCAGACGCAGTCAAGTGGCTCATGGGAAGATCCCTCTTCCCGCAAGAGAGAGAGGAGAGAGAGAGCGTCAAACAGGCCAAATATCATAAGTCCCAGCTCCCTTAACATCTCACATCTCTCTCCCTCTCCCAAGCTGCTTCTCATATCATACATCGCTGGCCTTCTTTTCTGATTACATTTTGCAATGACCGACTTGGCTGACTGTATGTATAGGACACACACACACACACACACACCACACATACAACACACACACACACACACACACACACACACACACACACACACACACACACACACACACACACACACACACACACACACACACACACACACACACACACACACACACACACACACACACACACTCCTACCTCCCGTAAACAGGGAACTAGCTGTATGTAGTATATTGAGCGTGGCAGAGGCTGTGTCTGAACAGTCCACTTCAAACATCCCTGATGGGTTTAATGTAATGGAGACATTGGTTGGGTCACAGCACTGAAAGCCTGTCTTCCCTCATTTACTGAGCAAAATGGCTTCCTCATGTTGTCTGTTTTATATTACAGTATGAGATCTGCACTCCACAGCACAGCCTTATAATATTAAACTGGGCATATGTTCCCCGAACACACACATGCAGACACATATACCCACGCATGCACACACACATACACACGCACTGTCGCGTGCGTATACACACATGTTTACAATATTAAACTGGGTAGCCTATATTGAGAAGTTGCACACGTACTGTGAAGGGTGCACAATTTTAAATTGAGCTGGCATTTATTAAAATAGGCATTTACCTCAAACACAGTCAAACTCCCTCCTCCCTCCCTGCCTCCCTTCTCCCTTCCTCCCTCTATTTGTTAATAGAGTCCTGTGGATAATTGGTGAGGAAACGTTGTGTGGAGGTTAGGGTCAGGGTTGTGGAGGTGTTTGTCTGAGGAGAGAGAAGTGAAATGCCCGTCAGAGTCATTCAAAGCCAAATACTACCTTCAATACAGCACAATGGACCTTTCACTGAGCTGCTGCTAGTATAGAACTCTACTCCTTATTAAAACAGAGGCAGAGGGAGGGAGAGAGAGAGAGAGGGAGAAAAAGAGAGAGTGGGAGAGGGAAGAAGAGGGGGGAGAGAAAGAGCTGTGCTTGGGTTTAGAAGTTGGAACTTTCTCTTTACAGAGCCACAGCTGAATGGAGAACTGTCAATTGACAGCAAAGTATGTCAATTGACTACAGATCTGTCTCTCACTGTCTCTTTTTCTTTCTTTCTTTCTTTCTCTCTGTCTATTCTTCTTCTTTCCCTTTCTCTCACTCTCACTGACTACAGATCTGTCTTTCACTGTCTCTTTCTTTCTCTACCTCTCTCACTGTCGCTGTCTAGGTCATTCCACGAAAAGAGTGCCTTTTTAAATTGTTTAATTTTATTTCACCTTTATTTAACCAGGTAAGCCAGTTGAGAACAAGTTCTCATTTACAACTGCGACCTGGCCAAGATAAAAGCAAAGCAGTGCGATAAAAACAACAACACAGAGTTACATATGGGGTAAACAAAACATAAAGTCAAAAATACAACAGAAAATATATATACAGTGTGTGCGAATGTAGTAAGTTATGGAGGTAAGGCAATAAATAAATAGGCCATAGTGCAAAAATAGTTACAATTTCGTAATTAACACTGGAATGATAAATGTGCATCCCTTTGATCTTTTAAGTAGAAATTGTGCACCAATATTGAATTTTAAAAGCCTGTTTAGTAAATGAAGTGCATGGAGGAACATGTAAAATGCTGAATTTAATGAATTCTCCATGTGGTCTGTATTAAAGGGTTACTCGGGATGTTCGCAATTAGGCCCTTTATCTACATCCCCGAGTCAGATGAACTCATACCATTTTTATGTCTTGTGTCCAGTATGAAGGAAGTTAGAAGTAGTTTCACAAGAGCAGATACCCATAGACTTCCAATCATTGCGTTAATGCTAGTTAGCATTGGCTCTGTGAAACTACCTCTAACTTCCTTCATTGTGCTAACGCTAGTTAGCAATTGCACTAGCGCTAGTTAGCAACTTCCTTCAAACTGCATGCAGAGACAAAATGTTTTATCCATCTGACTCTGGGGAAGTGGATAATGGGCCTCAATGCCCAAATCCCGAAGTATCCCTTTAATTTAGACCACATGGATAACTCATTAAATTCCAGAATTTGATGTTTGATGGCCCGAATGTCTGGCGAATATCGAAACTCAAGTCAACTTTACCACGGTTTTTCAACAAGCTTTTCGCTCAGACATTTTTATCTGCTCTACCACGCACCTGTCTGGTAAGGTTGAACGCCTCCTCTCCTACTCAGCGTCCAGAAAAAAGCTTCTCCCAAGTGGGTGTGACACCTACTCCCGTTGCCTGCTGCACTGCTGCTTGGATCCCACCCGGCGATCTGTTCCCTGTCTGCCCTGGCCTGTCTCCCCCTGTCTGCTACAGGTATCCCTGCCAAACTCCCCCCTCTCTCCCGAGCTTTCGCTCGCCACCAGCACACACGCACATACACACAAACCGCAGACTTTGGACTGATCAGAATTTTATGTAGGCTAATTAACTTGTGAAGCTTATTATGTGAGCTTACTCAGAAACGCTTTAATTAACTAGTATAGGCCTACTATTTATTTATTTTATCTCAGACTTTTATAGCCTACTGGACTCATAGAGAGCTACTCTCTCAAGTTATCTTGTTTAGGTGAGTGACTCTTTGAACTTACAATGGCTAGCCCCAAGTCGTTTAATTTTTTTATTGTGCTTTATGCTATTTGCCCCATGACTCCTGCGTGCTTTGTTGACTATGAACTTCCTTGTTTACCCGATCGTGGGACAGACAAGGATTGTCTCCACACTCGCGACTCTGACTCTAATGGTTACACAGACTCTTGGCCTCCCATCCTATTCTAACCACCTCTCGCCAGCTTTGTATTCATGTGGTCCTCTGTAGCTCAATTGGTAGAGCATGGCGCTTGTGACGACAGGGTAGTGGGTTCGATCTCCGGGACCACCCATATGTAAAAAGTTATGCACACATGACTGTAAGTCGCTTTGGATAAAAGTGTCTGCTAAATGGCATATTATTATTATGTTACCTGATGAAATTGCTGTACAATATGATCTTGTTACCATCTGATACACATTCAACTGTCATAAAAATTCAACACTGAATTCCTCTGCCGTGCCCTAATTGTATTTGCTGCTGATGATGTCTGGAAATGTGCATGTACACCCTGGCCCATCTATTGTTGCTAGCCCCAATTCTGAATTGGGCTCTGATTTCCACTTCACTGATTTCTGCTTTCTTAAAAGCCTGGGTTTTCTGCACGTTAACACTAGAAGCTTATTACCTAAAATTGATCAATTGAAAGTGTGGGTTCACAGCTCCAATCCAGATGTGTTGGTCATTACTGAGACATGGTTACGAAAGAGTGTTCTGAACACTGATGATAACCGTTCCGGTTCTAACCTTTTTCGACAAGTCAGATCTTCCAAAGGTGGTGGAATGGCAATCTTTACCAAGCACCTTCAATGCTTAGTTGTCTCCACCAAATCTGTCCCCAAACAATTAGATTTTCTGGTTTTAAGCATTACGCTTTCAAATAGCTCTTTGTTGACTGTTGCTGGGTGTTATCGTCCACCATCAGCACCGGCCTGTACCCTACCTGCCCTAAGCTCTCTCCTGGCCCCTTACACTAAGTCTGAATTAGCCCTACTAGGCGACCTAAACTGGGACATGCTTGAGCCACCTGACCAAGTCTTAAAACAATGGGACTCCTTGAAGTTATCCTCACAAATAATACTGATAGGTATCAGTCTGGTGATTTCTGTAATGACCTTAGTGATCACTGTTTTACAGCCTGTGCTCGTAATGGCTGCTCAGTTAAACGACCTGTCCTGATTTGTCATAGACGCTTGCTAAACATTTTTAATGAGCAAGCCTTCCTTCATGACCTGGCTTCTGTAAATTGGTATAGAATCAGCTTGATCCCCTCTGTCGAAGACGCTTGGACCTTATTTTTTAAATATATTTTCAGTGGTATTGTTAACAAACATGCCCCCATAAAGAAAATTATAATTAAAAACAGGTTCAGCCCCTGGTTCAATCGTGATCTGGCAGAGTCACTCCACCTCAAGAATCCATTTGGTGAAAGGCTGACTGGCTTTTGTTCAGTCAAATGAGAAATAAGTGCACTCAGGCTATCTGGAAGGCTAAAGTTAGTTACTTTAAGGAGCAGTTCTCTCTCTGTGGGTCTAACCCCAAGAAGTTCTAAAAAACTGTGAAAGACCTGGATAATAAACCCTCCTCCTCACAGCTGCCCATGTCCCTTAAATTTGATGATGTGGCTGTTACTGACAAGGAGCGTATGGCTGAGCTCTTTAATCACCACTAAGTCAGGATTCCTATTTGACTCAGCCATGCCTCCTTGCACCTCCAAAATGTCCTCATCTCCCAGCCCTTCTAATGCGACTAGCCCCGATGCTCATCCCTCTTTTTCCCCTGCCCCGCTATAAAGTTTCTCCCTGCAGGCGGTCACTGAGTCTGAGCTGCTAAAGGAGCTCCTTAAACTTGACCCCAAAAAACATCTGGGTCAGATGGTTTAGATCCTTTCTTCTTTATGGTTGCAGCCCCTATCATTGCCGAGCCTACAGTGAGGGAAAAAAGTATTTGATCCCCTGCTGATTTTGTACGTTTGCCCACTGACAAAGAAATGATCAGTCTATAATTTTAATGGTAGGTTTATTTAAACAGTGAGAGACAGAATAACAACAAAAAAATCCAGAAAAACAAATAAATTATACATTGATTAGCATTTTAATGAGGGAAATAAGTATTTGACCCCTTTGCAAAACATGACTTAGTACTTGGTGGCAAAACCCTTGTTGGCAATCACAGAGGTCAGACGTTTCTTGTAGTTGGCCACCAGGTTTGCACACATCTCAGGAGGGATTTTGTCCCACTCCTCTTTGCAGATCTTCTCCAAGTCATTAAGGTTTCGAGGCTGACGTTTGGCAACTCGAACCTTCAGCTCCCTCCACAGATTTTCTATGGGATTAAGGTCTGGAGACTGGCTAGGCCACTCCAGGACCTTAATTTGCTACTTCTTGAGCCACTCCTTTGTTGCCTTGGGTCATTGTCATGCTGGAATACCCATCCACGACCCATTTTCAATGCCCTGGCTGAGGGAAGGAGGTTCTCACCCAAGATTTGATGGTACATGGCCCCGTCCATCGTCCCTTTGATGTGGTGAAGTTGTCCTGTCCCCTTAGCAGAAAAACACCCCCAAAGCATAATGTTTCCACCTCCATGTTTGACTGTGGGGATGGTGTTCTTGGGGTCATAGGCAGCATTCCTCCTCCTTCAAACTCGGCGAGTTGAGTTAATGCCAAAGAGCACGATTTTGATCTCATCTGACCACAACACTTTCACCCAGTTCTCCTCTGAATCATTCAGATGTTCATTGGCAAACTTCAGATGGCCCTGTATATGTGCTTTCATGAGCAGGGGGACATTGCGAGTGCTGCAGGATTTCAGTGCTTCACGGCGTAGTGTGTTACCAATTGTTTTCTTGGTGACTATGGTCCCAGCTGCCTTGAGATCATTGACAAGATTCTCCCGTGTAGTTCTGGGCTGATTCCTCACCGTTCTCATGATCATTGCAACTCCACAAGGTGAGATCTTGCATGGAGCCCCAGGCGGAGGAGATTGACAGTTCTTTTGTGTTTCTTCCATTTGCGAATAATCACACCAACTGTTGTCACCTTCTCACCAAGCTGCTTGGCGATGGTCTTGAAGCCCATTCCAGCCTTGTGTAGGTCTACAATCTTGTCCCTGACATCATTGGAGAGCTCTTTGGTCTTGGCCATGGTGGAGAGTTTGGAATCTGATTGATTGATTGCTTCTGTGGACAAGTGTCTTTTATACAGGTAACAAACTGAGATTAGGAGCACTCCCTTTAAGAGTGTGCTCCTAATCTCAGCTCATTACCTGTATAAAAGACACCTGGGAGCCAGAAATCTTTCTGATTGAGAGGGGTCAAATACTTATTTCCCTCATTAAAATGCA